>NW_027223728.1:53535-96041 GCF_029378745.1 Bos indicus | reverse complement strand
GGAAAGGACCTCCCTTTTACACAGAAACAAAAGAGATTTTTGACTATCCAATAAGAGTGTCTGGCACCATCCTGACATGTGAAACGTAAGAAAGCAATTTTTTTTGTTTTGTTTGGTTCTGATCTTGGGTGTGTGTGTGTGTGTGTGTGTGTGTGTGTGTGCGTGCGTGCGGGGGAGGGGAGGGGCGCTACTATCACTGATAGGTATGTTCACCAATCTGTCGAATGCCAATATAAAAGTCAGTTCTTGGTTGCTGAAGGGAAATGTATGACTTGGTATTAAAAGAAGGTATGTGGCATGAAATCGCATTTTCTGAAGGAAAACGACGTCGTTCTTTCTTCCAGGTGGCAGTTTCAGGATGGGAGAAGCAAAGGAATGGGTACAGAATGGGATCAGGAGGTTGTAGGGAAAGTGGACCCCCAGAAAAGAGTGTTGTGCCTAGCACAAGGTTTCTTGAGAGGTTGAACTGCCTTTGCTAATGGATTTTAAGTTTCTTTACCTCTTCCGTGATCTCTTCTAGGTTGACCTAGAAGAGAAATCTTTTGTTAGCTTTGGCTAAGTGGAGAAGTATTGCTTCACGGTGACTTGTGTGATCCTACCTGACTGTTCTAAACCCTTTTGATATCTATGCACTGCTGCTGCTGCTGCTGCTGCTGCTGCTGCGAAGTCGTTTCAGTCGTGTCCGAGTCTGTGTGACCCCATGGACGGCAGCCCACCAGGCCCCGCAGTCCCTGGGGTTCTCTAGGCAAGAACACTGGAGTGGGTTGCCATGTCCTCCTCCAATGCATGAAAGTGAAATGTGAAAGTGAAGTCGCTCAGTCGTGCCCGACTCTGAGCGACCCCATGGACTGCAGCCTACCAGGCTCTTCCGTCCATGAGATTTTCCAGGCAAGAGTACTGGAGTGGGGTGCCATTGCCTTCTCCCATATCTATTCACAAGCCTGCCTAAATCATTGACTTCTAGCCACCTTTGGGATGCCAATGCCCACCCAGCCTTACCAGGCCACAGAGGAGAGAAAACACTTACCACAGGAGGTCCGGGTAAGGAACAAGGAACTAACAAGCTCCCACCAACCAGGATTCTGCAGAGGTCAACAAGAGGTCAGCAAGAGATGGGAGACTGCAGTCCAGAGGTCCTAGCAACTTCCAGCGAGCAGCAAAGACCCAGCATAGTCAAAACGAATTCAATGTTACCAAAAACAAATAAATAAACGGACAGAAGTTCTTGGAACACATGACTGAGGCTAGGGGTGAGGCAGTACATGTATGTGCCAGGATACTCTTAAAGTATACTCTTAACGTAGATGAGGAGAACAAGGTAGGAGGAAAACTTACTGTTTGGTTCAGGTCGCTTCTGAGCCTTTTGGGGGAACCGACCTGAAGCCAGAGTCTAGCCGAAATACACAGGCTTTGAACATCGCTGAAGACCAACATTTCCTAAGGAAAAAACGCATTGCTTAGCTCAAGGTTTGTCTGGGAAATTCTTACACATCAGGAGATGGCTCCGAGGTGGATTTCTACAAAGAACATCCATGCAAAGGACAAGCCTGCACAGCTCTGTGCACATCTGCCCCCTCCCCCCCTCACAGCCAGCAGCATTTCCAAGTGACCTCCTAAGGCCTTCGCCAAACTACAGGGGCACCTCTGGGCTTCCTGTTTCCCTCATTTTTCGGAATCTTTTCTAAAAAAAAAGAAAAACAAAAAACAAATTAAAAAAAAAAAAAAAAAACCCGCACATTTCTTCGTACAATGCCACAGTGGAAGGAACACAGGCCTTCAATATTAAGACCTAAATTTGCAAAAAACTTGGAGCTTGGTTTTTTGTTTTGTTTGGTTTTGTTTTGTTTGAATCAAACCACCACATCATTTAAAATTTTTACACGTTCTAATTATTCGGTTCCAAAACACCAAACTTGTACTGCACACGGTCCCCATGGAAAGGCCCCCTCAGCAGGACAGCCACAGATGCTGCCATGAAAGGGCAGCAGGGTGCCCTCCTCCCTTGTTTGCTGCCTGGGCGGCCACCGGGTTTTGAAACCCATGCACCCTACTAAGTTTCTAGGGTGCAATTCGTGGACCCTTCCCTTTCCCATCCCAGCAGGTGGTCAAGGGCCCGCTGGCCTCCAAAGTGCCAGAAGCAGGGCTGGGCCAGCCGGCCAGAGTTCAGGGTTCTGGCCCTTGGACTTGCAGCGGACACTCGGCTGCTTGGGAAAACCGCGCGGCTCTGACCTTTCAGCAAAGGGGTGGAGCGGTCAAGGCCTTGAGCCCAAAGGCGAGGCCTTTCTGCGACCGCCAGGTTGTGCCAACAGAGGGCGGACTACGTGGTTCCCTGCTCCACGCAGTCCCAGTTCCCTGACCTGTGGTCCGCACCCCTCCGCCGCGCCCACTGGATGCCGACCCTTGGGGACCCAGGAGCGCACGCAGTGGGCGTTCCCAGCCGCCACGGCGACCCCCGAGAGGACAACGGGGAAGCCCTCCCCCACCCCCGCCAGGAGCCGACCCCCGCCCCGCGCCGCCCCGCCCCTGCCATGCTCCCGGTGCCTTCCCAGCCGCAGTGGGGATCCCCGGAGCACAACTGGGACCGCCCCCCATCCCCGCCACGACCCGATTCCCGACCCGCGCCGCCCGGCTTCGCCCCGCCCCGGGCGCGCTCCCGGTGCGCTGCCCACCTTCACCACGGGCTCCCGGTGAGCCCCGCCCCCACGCCCGGTTCCAGGAGAGCCTCTGGGACCTCGCTCCCGCCGCCCGGTGAAACGGGAGGACAATCCATCCAGCCCACAGAGGCAATCCAAGCTGTCTAGAATTCAGGGATCAAACGAGGGCTACGGAAAGGAAAGACGACCTGACCTAGGAGGGCCATGATATTCTATAGAACCGGACAAAGTTGGTTTCCAAGGAAACTTGATTCCTTGGAACCCGGAAAGCTGGTTCTTTTCATATGCAATTCCAAACCATGAGCTCCTTCCCAAAGCCTGCCTGGCCGCCAGCCCCACCCCCCACTCCCCAGAAAAAACGGCTCAAAGAAATCTTTTCCATCTCAGGCGGAAAACTGGAAGATGTCTTGTCTTGTCTGTCTGGATTGATGTCTGTGTCAGTGTGAGCCTTGTGATTTTTGATAATAGTGCTCAAGTTCTGAGTTCTTATTTCAATGGTCTCAAGACAAGGCAGCCCTTGCAAACCCAACTGCTTCCAATACAAGAAAACTTTGACCTCAGGGAATGTCAGAGTCCCGTGAACTGGGAACTAGTCAATATGAAATATCTAGTAGTTTTGTTTTTGCTCCTCTACTGTAGACATGTCTAAGAGTCATCAACATGAAGCACAAAATGTTCATAGTGCCTCGGTTTGTTCTAAGGTAAAAATTGCTATATCGTTCTATCTGTCACAAGCTTGTCAACAAGAAAGTACCTCGAAAGAACAGGAACAAAACGAAAAATTAAATGTGATATGAGCTTTTAGATAAACTATGAACACTAATTACACTCGAAAATATCTGCCTATGAGAGTCTTGATTGAAGGCAGAGGAGAAGGGGACGACAGAGGCTAAGATGGTTGGATGGCATCACTGATTCGATGGACATGAGTTTGAGCAAGCCCCTGGAGTTGGTGATGGACACGGAAGCCCAGCGTCCTGCAGGCCACGGGGTCCCAAAGAGTCAGACACGACTGAGCCACTGAACTGAACTGAACATACAATCGTTTCTCCAGGTGTTTTGGTTACCCGAGTTTCTATCCTGTGCTAAACTAAGTGACGACAGTGTACTGAAGAGCTGGGTCATTTCCAAATAAATTAAAGTTCTGAAACATTCACGCCTTGAAAGGACCTCCCTTTTACACAGAAACAAAAGAGATTTTTGACTATCCAATAAGAGTGTCTGGCACCATCCTGACATGTGAAACGTAAGAAAGCAATTTTTTTTTGTTTTGTTTGGTTCTGATCTTGGGTGTGTGTGTGTGTGTGTGTGTGTGTGTGTGTGTGCGTGCGTGCGGGGGAGGGGAGGGGCGCTACTATCACTGATAGGTATGTTCACCAATCTGTCGAATGCCAATATAAAAGTCAGTTCTTGGTTGCTGAAGGGAACTGTATGACTTGGTATTAAAAGAAGGTATGTGGCATGAAATCGCATTTTCTGAAGGAAAACGACGTCGTTCTTTCTTCCAGGTGGCAGTTTCAGGATGGGAGAAGCAAAGGAATGGGTACAGAATGGGATCAGGAGGTTGTAGGGAACGTGGACCCCCAGAAAAGAGTGTTGTGCCTAGCACAAGGTTTCTTGAGAGGTTGAACTGCCTTTGCTAATGGATTTTAAGTTTCTTTACCTCTTCCGTGATCTCTTCTAGGTTGACCTAGAAGAGAAATCTTTTGTTAGCTTTGGCTAAGTGGAGAAGTATTGCTTCACGGTGACTTGTGTGATCCTACCTGACTGTTCTAAACCCTTTTGATATCTATGCACTGCTGCTGCTGCTGCTGCTGCTGCTGCTGCGAAGTCGTTTCAGTCGTGTCCGAGTCTGTGTGACCCCATGGACGGCAGCCCACCAGGCCCCGCAGTCCCTGGGGTTCTCTAGGCAAGAACACTGGAGTGGGTTGCCATGTCCTCCTCCAATGCATGAAAGTGAAATGTGAAAGTGAAGTCGCTCAGTCGTGCCCGACTCTGAGCGACCCCATGGACTGCAGCCTACCAGGCTCTTCCGTCCATGAGATTTTCCAGGCAAGAGTACTGGAGTGGGGTGCCATTGCCTTCTCCCATATCTATTCACAAGCCTGCCTAAATCATTGACTTCTAGCCACCTTTGGGATGCCAATGCCCACCCACCCTTAGCAGGCCCCAGAGGAGAGAAAACACTTACCACAGGAGGTCCGGGTAAGGAACAAGGAACTAACAAGCTCCCACCAACCAGGATTCTGCAGAGGTCAACAAGAGGTCAGCAAGAGATGGGAGACTGCAGTCCAGAGGTCCTAGCAACTTCCAGCGAGCAGCAAAGACCCAGCATAGTCAAAACGAATTCAATGTTACCAAAACAAATAAATAAACGGACAGAAGTTCTTGGAACACATGACTGAGGTTAGGGGTGAGGCAGTACATGTATGTGCCAGGATACTCTTAAAGTATACTCTTAACGTAGATGAGGAGAACAAGGTAGGAGGAAAACTTACTGTTTGGTTCAGGTCGCTTCTGAGCCTTTTGGGGGAACCGACCTGAAGCCAGAGTCTAGCCGAAATACACAGGCTTTGAACATCGCTGAAGACCAACATTTCCTAAGGAAAAAACGCATTGCTTAGCTCAAGGTTTGTCTGGGAAATTCTTACACATCAGGAGATGGCTCCGAGGTGGATTTCTACAAAGAACATCCATGCAAAGGACAAGCCTGCACAGCTCTGTGCACATCTGCCCCCTCCCCCCCTCACAGCCAGCAGCATTTCCAAGTGACCTCCTAAGGCCTTCGCCAAACTACAGGGGCACCTCTGGGCTTCCTGTTTCCCTCATTTTTCGGAATCTTTTCTAAAAAAAAAGAAAAACAAAAAACAAATTAAAAAAAAAAAAAAAAACCCGCACATTTCTTCGTACAATGCCACAGTGGAAGGAACACAGGCCTTCAATATTAAGACCTAAATTTGCAAAAAACTTGGAGCTTGGTTTTTTGTTTTGTTTGGTTTTGTTTTGTTTGAATCAAACCACCACATCATTTAAAATTTTTACACGTTCTAATTATTCGGTTCCAAAACACCAAACTTGTACTGCACACGGTCCCCATGGAAAGGCCCCCTCAGCAGGACAGCCACAGATGCTGCCATGAAAGGGCAGCAGGGTGCCCTCCTCCCTTGTTTGCTGCCTGGGCGGCCACCGGGTTTTGAAACCCATGCACCCTACTAAGTTTCTAGGGTGCAATTCGTGGACCCTTCCCTTTCCCATCCCAGCAGGTGGTCAAGGGCCCGCTGGCCTCCAAAGTGCCAGAAGCAGGGCTGGGCCAGCCGGCCAGAGTTCAGGGTTCTGGCCCTTGGACTTGCAGCGGACACTCGGCTGCTTGGGAAAACCGCGCGGCTCTGACCTTTCAGCAAAGGGGTGGAGCGGTCAAGGCCTTGAGCCCAAAGGCGAGGCCTTTCTGCGACCGCCAGGTTGTGCCAACAGAGGGCGGACTACGTGGTTCCCTGCTCCACGCAGTCCCAGTTCCCTGACCTGTGGTCCGCACCCCTCCGCCGCGCCCACTGGATGCCGACCCTTGGGGACCCAGGAGCGCACGCAGTGGGCGTTCCCAGCCGCCACGGCGACCCCCGAGAGGACAACGGGGAAGCCCTCCCCCACCCCCGCCAGGAGCCGACCCCCGCCCCGCGCCGCCCCGCCCCTGCCATGCTCCCGGTGCCTTCCCAGCCGCAGTGGGGATCCCCGGAGCACAACTGGGACCGCCCCCCATCCCCGCCACGACCCGATTCCCGACCCGCGCCGCCCGGCTTCGCCCCGCCCCGGGCGCGCTCCCGGTGCGCTGCCCACCTTCACCACGGGCTCCCGGTGAGCCCCGCCCCCACGCCCGGTTCCAGGAGAGCCTCTGGGACCTCGCTCCCGCCGCCCGGTGAAACGGGAGGACAATCCATCCAGCCCACAGAGGCAATCCAAGCTGTCTAGAATTCAGGGATCAAACGAGGGCTACGGAAAGGAAAGACGACCTGACCTAGGAGGGCCATGATATTCTATAGAACCGGACAAAGTTGGTTTCCAAGGAAACTTGATTCCTTGGAACCCGGAAAGCTGGTTCTTTTCATATGCAATTCCAAACCATGAGCTCCTTCCCAAAGCCTGCCTGGCCGCCAGCCCCACCCCCCACTCCCCAGAAAAAACGGCTCAAAGAAATCTTTTCCATCTCAGGCGGAAAACTGGAAGATGTCTTGTCTTGTCTGTCTGGATTGATGTCTGTGTCAGTGTGAGCCTTGTGATTTTTGATAATAGTGCTCAAGTTCTGAGTTCTTATTTCAATGGTCTCAAGACAAGGCAGCCCTTGCAAACCCAACTGCTTCCAATACAAGAAAACTTTGACCTCAGGGAATGTCAGAGTCCCGTGAACTGGGAACTAGTCAATATGAAATATCTAGTAGTTTTGTTTTTGCTCCTCTACTGTAGACATGTCTAAGAGTCATCAACATGAAGCACAAAATGTTCATAGTGCCTCGGTTTGTTCTAAGGTAAAAATTGCTATATCGTTCTATCTGTCACAAGCTTGTCAACAAGAAAGTACCTCGAAAGAACAGGAACAAAACGAAAAATTAAATGTGATATGAGCTTTTAGATAAACTATGAACACTAATTACACTCGAAAATATCTGCCTATGAGAGTCTTGATTGAAGGCAGAGGAGAAGGGGACGACAGAGGCTAAGATGGTTGGATGGCATCACTGATTCGATGGACATGAGTTTGAGCAAGCCCCTGGAGTTGGTGATGGACACGGAAGCCCAGCGTCCTGCAGGCCACGGGGTCCCAAAGAGTCAGACACGACTGAGCCACTGAACTGAACTGAACATACAATCGTTTCTCCAGGTGTTTTGGTTACCCGAGTTTCTATCCTGTGCTAAACTAAGTGACGACAGTGTACTGAAGAGCTGGGTCATTTCCAAATAAATTAAAGTTCTGAAACATTCACGCCTTGAAAGGACCTCCCTTTTACACAGAAACAAAAGAGATTTTTGACTATCCAATAAGAGTGTCTGGCACCATCCTGACATGTGAAACGTAAGAAAGCAATTTTTTTTTGTTTTGTTTGGTTCTGATCTTGGGTGTGTGTGTGTGTGTGTGTGTGTGTGTGTGTGTGCGTGCGTGCGGGGGAGGGGAGGGGCGCTACTATCACTGATAGGTATGTTCACCAATCTGTCGAATGCCAATATAAAAGTCAGTTCTTGGTTGCTGAAGGGAACTGTATGACTTGGTATTAAAAGAAGGTATGTGGCATGAAATCGCATTTTCTGAAGGAAAACGACGTCGTTCTTTCTTCCAGGTGGCAGTTTCAGGATGGGAGAAGCAAAGGAATGGGTACAGAATGGGATCAGGAGGTTGTAGGGAACGTGGACCCCCAGAAAAGAGTGTTGTGCCTAGCACAAGGTTTCTTGAGAGGTTGAACTGCCTTTGCTAATGGATTTTAAGTTTCTTTACCTCTTCCGTGATCTCTTCTAGGTTGACCTAGAAGAGAAATCTTTTGTTAGCTTTGGCTAAGTGGAGAAGTATTGCTTCACGGTGACTTGTGTGATCCTACCTGACTGTTCTAAACCCTTTTGATATCTATGCACTGCTGCTGCTGCTGCTGCTGCTGCTGCTGCGAAGTCGTTTCAGTCGTGTCCGAGTCTGTGTGACCCCATGGACGGCAGCCCACCAGGCCCCGCAGTCCCTGGGGTTCTCTAGGCAAGAACACTGGAGTGGGTTGCCATGTCCTCCTCCAATGCATGAAAGTGAAATGTGAAAGTGAAGTCGCTCAGTCGTGCCCGACTCTGAGCGACCCCATGGACTGCAGCCTACCAGGCTCTTCCGTCCATGAGATTTTCCAGGCAAGAGTACTGGAGTGGGGTGCCATTGCCTTCTCCCATATCTATTCACAAGCCTGCCTAAATCATTGACTTCTAGCCACCTTTGGGATGCCAATGCCCACCCACCCTTAGCAGGCCCCAGAGGAGAGAAAACACTTACCACAGGAGGTCCGGGTAAGGAACAAGGAACTAACAAGCTCCCACCAACCAGGATTCTGCAGAGGTCAACAAGAGGTCAGCAAGAGATGGGAGACTGCAGTCCAGAGGTCCTAGCAACTTCCAGCGAGCAGCAAAGACCCAGCATAGTCAAAACGAATTCAATGTTACCAAAAACAAATAAATAAACGGACAGAAGTTCTTGGAACACATGACTGAGGTTAGGGGTGAGGCAGTACATGTATGTGCCAGGATACTCTTAAAGTATACTCTTAACGTAGATGAGGAGAACAAGGTAGGAGGAAAACTTACTGTTTGGTTCAGGTCGCTTCTGAGCCTTTTGGGGGAACCGACCTGAAGCCAGAGTCTAGCCGAAATACACAGGCTTTGAACATCGCTGAAGACCAACATTTCCTAAGGAAAAAACGCATTGCTTAGCTCAAGGTTTGTCTGGGAAATTCTTACACATCAGGAGATGGCTCCGAGGTGGATTTCTACAAAGAACATCCATGCAAAGGACAAGCCTGCACAGCTCTGTGCACATCTGCCCCCTCCCCCCCTCACAGCCAGCAGCATTTCCAAGTGACCTCCTAAGGCCTTCGCCAAACTACAGGGGCACCTCTGGGCTTCCTGTTTCCCTCATTTTTCGGAATCTTTTCTAAAAAAAAAGAAAAACAAAAAACAAATTAAAAAAAAAAAAAAAAAACCCGCACATTTCTTCGTACAATGCCACAGTGGAAGGAACACAGGCCTTCAATATTAAGACCTAAATTTGCAAAAAACTTGGAGCTTGGTTTTTTGTTTTGTTTGGTTTTGTTTTGTTTGAATCAAACCACCACATCATTTAAAATTTTTACACGTTCTAATTATTCGGTTCCAAAACACCAAACTTGTACTGCACACGGTCCCCATGGAAAGGCCCCCTCAGCAGGACAGCCACAGATGCTGCCATGAAAGGGCAGCAGGGTGCCCTCCTCCCTTGTTTGCTGCCTGGGCGGCCACCGGGTTTTGAAACCCATGCACCCTACTAAGTTTCTAGGGTGCAATTCGTGGACCCTTCCCTTTCCCATCCCAGCAGGTGGTCAAGGGCCCGCTGGCCTCCAAAGTGCCAGAAGCAGGGCTGGGCCAGCCGGCCAGAGTTCAGGGTTCTGGCCCTTGGACTTGCAGCGGACACTCGGCTGCTTGGGAAAACCGCGCGGCTCTGACCTTTCAGCAAAGGGGTGGAGCGGTCAAGGCCTTGAGCCCAAAGGCGAGGCCTTTCTGCGACCGCCAGGTTGTGCCAACAGAGGGCGGACTACGTGGTTCCCTGCTCCACGCAGTCCCAGTTCCCTGACCTGTGGTCCGCACCCCTCCGCCGCGCCCACTGGATGCCGACCCTTGGGGACCCAGGAGCGCACGCAGTGGGCGTTCCCAGCCGCCACGGCGACCCCCGAGAGGACAACGGGGAAGCCCTCCCCCACCCCCGCCAGGAGCCGACCCCCGCCCCGCGCCGCCCCGCCCCTGCCATGCTCCCGGTGCCTTCCCAGCCGCAGTGGGGATCCCCGGAGCACAACTGGGACCGCCCCCCATCCCCGCCACGACCCGATTCCCGACCCGCGCCGCCCGGCTTCGCCCCGCCCCGGGCGCGCTCCCGGTGCGCTGCCCACCTTCACCACGGGCTCCCGGTGAGCCCCGCCCCCACGCCCGGTTCCAGGAGAGCCTCTGGGACCTCGCTCCCGCCGCCCGGTGAAACGGGAGGACAATCCATCCAGCCCACAGAGGCAATCCAAGCTGTCTAGAATTCAGGGATCAAACGAGGGCTACGGAAAGGAAAGACGACCTGACCTAGGAGGGCCATGATATTCTATAGAACCGGACAAAGTTGGTTTCCAAGGAAACTTGATTCCTTGGAACCCGGAAAGCTGGTTCTTTTCATATGCAATTCCAAACCATGAGCTCCTTCCCAAAGCCTGCCTGGCCGCCAGCCCCACCCCCCACTCCCCAGAAAAAACGGCTCAAAGAAATCTTTTCCATCTCAGGCGGAAAACTGGAAGATGTCTTGTCTTGTCTGTCTGGATTGATGTCTGTGTCAGTGTGAGCCTTGTGATTTTTGATAATAGTGCTCAAGTTCTGAGTTCTTATTTCAATGGTCTCAAGACAAGGCAGCCCTTGCAAACCCAACTGCTTCCAATACAAGAAAACTTTGACCTCAGGGAATGTCAGAGTCCCGTGAACTGGGAACTAGTCAATATGAAATATCTAGTAGTTTTGTTTTTGCTCCTCTACTGTAGACATGTCTAAGAGTCATCAACATGAAGCACAAAATGTTCATAGTGCCTCGGTTTGTTCTAAGGTAAAAATTGCTATATCGTTCTATCTGTCACAAGCTTGTCAACAAGAAAGTACCTCGAAAGAACAGGAACAAAACGAAAAATTAAATGTGATATGAGCTTTTAGATAAACTATGAACACTAATTACACTCGAAAATATCTGCCTATGAGAGTCTTGATTGAAGGCAGAGGAGAAGGGGACGACAGAGGCTAAGATGGTTGGATGGCATCACTGATTCGATGGACATGAGTTTGAGCAAGCCCCTGGAGTTGGTGATGGACACGGAAGCCCAGCGTCCTGCAGGCCACGGGGTCCCAAAGAGTCAGACACGACTGAGCCACTGAACTGAACTGAACATACAATCGTTTCTCCAGGTGTTTTGGTTACCCGAGTTTCTATCCTGTGCTAAACTAAGTGACGACAGTGTACTGAAGAGCTGGGTCATTTCCAAATAAATTAAAGTTCTGAAACATTCACGCCTTGAAAGGACCTCCCTTTTACACAGAAACAAAAGAGATTTTTGACTATCCAATAAGAGTGTCTGGCACCATCCTGACATGTGAAACGTAAGAAAGCAATTTTTTTTTGTTTTGTTTGGTTCTGATCTTGGGTGTGTGTGTGTGTGTGTGTGTGTGTGTGTGTGTGCGTGCGTGCGGGGGAGGGGAGGGGCGCTACTATCACTGATAGGTATGTTCACCAATCTGTCGAATGCCAATATAAAAGTCAGTTCTTGGTTGCTGAAGGGAACTGTATGACTTGGTATTAAAAGAAGGTATGTGGCATGAAATCGCATTTTCTGAAGGAAAACGACGTCGTTCTTTCTTCCAGGTGGCAGTTTCAGGATGGGAGAAGCAAAGGAATGGGTACAGAATGGGATCAGGAGGTTGTAGGGAACGTGGACCCCCAGAAAAGAGTGTTGTGCCTAGCACAAGGTTTCTTGAGAGGTTGAACTGCCTTTGCTAATGGATTTTAAGTTTCTTTACCTCTTCCGTGATCTCTTCTAGGTTGACCTAGAAGAGAAATCTTTTGTTAGCTTTGGCTAAGTGGAGAAGTATTGCTTCACGGTGACTTGTGTGATCCTACCTGACTGTTCTAAACCCTTTTGATATCTATGCACTGCTGCTGCTGCTGCTGCTGCTGCTGCTGCTGCGAAGTCGTTTCAGTCGTGTCCGAGTCTGTGTGACCCCATGGACGGCAGCCCACCAGGCCCCGCAGTCCCTGGGGTTCTCTAGGCAAGAACACTGGAGTGGGTTGCCGTGTCCTCCTCCAATGCATGAAAGTGAAATGTGAAAGTGAAGTCGCTCAGTCGTGCCCGACTCTGAGCGACCCCATGGACTGCAGCCTACCAGGCTCTTCCGTCCATGAGATTTTCCAGGCAAGAGTACTGGAGTGGGGTGCCATTGCCTTCTCCCATATCTATTCACAAGCCTGCCTAAATCATTGACTTCTAGCCACCTTTGGGATGCCAATGACCACCCACCCTTAGCAGGCCACAGAGGAGAGAAAACACTTACCACAGGAGGTCCGGGTAAGGAACAAGGAACTAACAAGCTCCCACCAACCAGGATTCTGCAGAGGTCAACAAGAGGTCAGCAAGAGATGGGAGACTGCAGTCCAGAGGTCCTAGCAACTTCCAGCGAGCAGCAAAGACCCAGCATAGTCAAAACGAATTCAATGTTACCAAAAACAAATAAATAAACGGACAGAAGTTCTTGGAACACATGACTGAGGTTAGGGGTGAGGCAGTACATGTATGTGCCAGGATACTCTTAAAGTATACTCTTAACGTAGATGAGGAGAACAAGGTAGGAGGAAAACTTACTGTTTGGTTCAGGTCGCTTCTGAGCCTTTTGGGGGAACCGACCTGAAGCCAGAGTCTAGCCGAAATACACAGGCTTTGAACATCGCTGAAGACCAACATTTCCTAAGGAAAAAACGCATTGCTTAGCTCAAGGTTTGTCTGGGAAATTCTTACACATCAGGAGATGGCTCCGAGGTGGATTTCTACAAAGAACATCCATGCAAAGGACAAGCCTGCACAGCTCTGTGCACATCTGCCCCCTCCCCCCCTCACAGCCAGCAGCATTTCCAAGTGACCTCCTAAGGCCTTCGCCAAACTACAGGGGCACCTCTGGGCTTCCTGTTTCCCTCATTTTTCGGAATCTTTTCTAAAAAAAAAGAAAAACAAAAAACAAATTAAAAAAAAAAAAAAAAACCCGCACATTTCTTCGTACAATGCCACAGTGGAAGGAACACAGGCCTTCAATATTAAGACCTAAATTTGCAAAAAACTTGGAGCTTGGTTTTTTGTTTTGTTTGGTTTTGTTTTGTTTGAATCAAACCACCACATCATTTAAAATTTTTACACGTTCTAATTATTCGGTTCCAAAACACCAAACTTGTACTGCACACGGTCCCCATGGAAAGGCCCCCTCAGCAGGACAGCCACAGATGCTGCCATGAAAGGGCAGCAGGGTGCCCTCCTCCCTTGTTTGCTGCCTGGGCGGCCACCGGGTTTTGAAACCCATGCACCCTACTAAGTTTCTAGGGTGCAATTCGTGGACCCTTCCCTTTCCCATCCCAGCAGGTGGTCAAGGGCCCGCTGGCCTCCAAAGTGCCAGAAGCAGGGCTGGGCCAGCCGGCCAGAGTTCAGGGTTCTGGCCCTTGGACTTGCAGCGGACACTCGGCTGCTTGGGAAAACCGCGCGGCTCTGACCTTTCAGCAAAGGGGTGGAGCGGTCAAGGCCTTGAGCCCAAAGGCGAGGCCTTTCTGCGACCGCCAGGTTGTGCCAACAGAGGGCGGACTACGTGGTTCCCTGCTCCACGCAGTCCCAGTTCCCTGACCTGTGGTCCGCACCCCTCCGCCGCGCCCACTGGATGCCGACCCTTGGGGACCCAGGAGCGCACGCAGTGGGCGTTCCCAGCCGCCACGGCGACCCCCGAGAGGACAACGGGGAAGCCCTCCCCCACCCCCGCCAGGAGCCGACCCCCGCCCCGCGCCGCCCCGCCCCTGCCATGCTCCCGGTGCCTTCCCAGCCGCAGTGGGGATCCCCGGAGCACAACTGGGACCGCCCCCCATCCCCGCCACGACCCGATTCCCGACCCGCGCCGCCCGGCTTCGCCCCGCCCCGGGCGCGCTCCCGGTGCGCTGCCCACCTTCACCACGGGCTCCCGGTGAGCCCCGCCCCCACGCCCGGTTCCAGGAGAGCCTCTGGGACCTCGCTCCCGCCGCCCGGTGAAACGGGAGGACAATCCATCCAGCCCACAGAGGCAATCCAAGCTGTCTAGAATTCAGGGATCAAACGAGGGCTACGGAAAGGAAAGACGACCTGACCTAGGAGGGCCATGATATTCTATAGAACCGGACAAAGTTGGTTTCCAAGGAAACTTGATTCCTTGGAACCCGGAAAGCTGGTTCTTTTCATATGCAATTCCAAACCATGAGCTCCTTCCCAAAGCCTGCCTGGCCGCCAGCCCCACCCCCCACTCCCCAGAAAAAACGGCTCAAAGAAATCTTTTCCATCTCAGGCGGAAAACTGGAAGATGTCTTGTCTTGTCTGTCTGGATTGATGTCTGTGTCAGTGTGAGCCTTGTGATTTTTGATAATAGTGCTCAAGTTCTGAGTTCTTATTTCAATGGTCTCAAGACAAGGCAGCCCTTGCAAACCCAACTGCTTCCAATACAAGAAAACTTTGACCTCAGGGAATGTCAGAGTCCCGTGAACTGGGAACTAGTCAATATGAAATATCTAGTAGTTTTGTTTTTGCTCCTCTACTGTAGACATGTCTAAGAGTCATCAACATGAAGCACAAAATGTTCATAGTGCCTCGGTTTGTTCTAAGGTAAAAATTGCTATATCGTTCTATCTGTCACAAGCTTGTCAACAAGAAAGTACCTCGAAAGAACAGGAACAAAACGAAAAATTAAATGTGATATGAGCTTTTAGATAAACTATGAACACTAATTACACTCGAAAATATCTGCCTATGAGAGTCTTGATTGAAGGCAGAGGAGAAGGGGACGACAGAGGCTAAGATGGTTGGATGGCATCACTGATTCGATGGACATGAGTTTGAGCAAGCCCCTGGAGTTGGTGATGGACACGGAAGCCCAGCGTCCTGCAGGCCACGGGGTCCCAAAGAGTCAGACACGACTGAGCCACTGAACTGAACTGAACATACAATCGTTTCTCCAGGTGTTTTGGTTACCCGAGTTTCTATCCTGTGCTAAACTAAGTGACGACAGTGTACTGAAGAGCTGGGTCATTTCCAAATAAATTAAAGTTCTGAAACATTCACGCCTTGAAAGGACCTCCCTTTTACACAGAAACAAAAGAGATTTTTGACTATCCAATAAGAGTGTCTGGCACCATCCTGACATGTGAAACGTAAGAAAGCAATTTTTTTTTGTTTTGTTTGGTTCTGATCTTGGGTGTGTGTGTGTGTGTGTGTGTGTGTGTGTGTGCGTGCGTGCGGGGGAGGGGAGGGGCGCTACTATCACTGATAGGTATGTTCACCAATCTGTCGAATGCCAATATAAAAGTCAGTTCTTGGTTGCTGAAGGGAACTGTATGACTTGGTATTAAAAGAAGGTATGTGGCATGAAATCGCATTTTCTGAAGGAAAACGACGTCGTTCTTTCTTCCAGGTGGCAGTTTCAGGATGGGAGAAGCAAAGGAATGGGTACAGAATGGGATCAGGAGGTTGTAGGGAACGTGGACCCCCAGAAAAGAGTGTTGTGCCTAGCACAAGGTTTCTTGAGAGGTTGAACTGCCTTTGCTAATGGATTTTAAGTTTCTTTACCTCTTCCGTGATCTCTTCTAGGTTGACCTAGAAGAGAAATCTTTTGTTAGCTTTGGCTAAGTGGAGAAGTATTGCTTCACGGTGACTTGTGTGATCCTACCTGACTGTTCTAAACCCTTTTGATATCTATGCACTGCTGCTGCTGCTGCTGCTGCTGCTGCTGCTGCGAAGTCGTTTCAGTCGTGTCCGAGTCTGTGTGACCCCATGGACGGCAGCCCACCAGGCCCCGCAGTCCCTGGGGTTCTCTAGGCAAGAACACTGGAGTGGGTTGCCATGTCCTCCTCCAATGCATGAAAGTGAAATGTGAAAGTGAAGTCGCTCAGTCGTGCCCGACTCTGAGCGACCCCATGGACTGCAGCCTACCAGGCTCTTCCGTCCATGAGATTTTCCAGGCAAGAGTACTGGAGTGGGGTGCCATTGCCTTCTCCCATATCTATTCACAAGCCTGCCTAAATCATTGACTTCTAGCCACCTTTGGGATGCCAATGCCCACCCACCCTTAGCAGGCCCCAGAGGAGAGAAAACACTTACCACAGGAGGTCCGGGTAAGGAACAAGGAACTAACAAGCTCCCACCAACCAGGATTCTGCAGAGGTCAACAAGAGGTCAGCAAGAGATGGGAGACTGCAGTCCAGAGGTCCTAGCAACTTCCAGCGAGCAGCAAAGACCCAGCATAGTCAAAACGAATTCAATGTTACCAAAAACAAATAAATAAACGGACAGAAGTTCTTGGAACACATGACTGAGGTTAGGGGTGAGGCAGTACATGTATGTGCCAGGATACTCTTAAAGTATACTCTTAACGTAGATGAGGAGAACAAGGTAGGAGGAAAACTTACTGTTTGGTTCAGGTCGCTTCTGAGCCTTTTGGGGGAACCGACCTGAAGCCAGAGTCTAGCCGAAATACACAGGCTTTGAACATCGCTGAAGACCAACATTTCCTAAGGAAAAAACGCATTGCTTAGCTCAAGGTTTGTCTGGGAAATTCTTACACATCAGGAGATGGCTCCGAGGTGGATTTCTACAAAGAACATCCATGCAAAGGACAAGCCTGCACAGCTCTGTGCACATCTGCCCCCTCCCCCCCTCACAGCCAGCAGCATTTCCAAGTGACCTCCTAAGGCCTTCGCCAAACTACAGGGGCACCTCTGGGCTTCCTGTTTCCCTCATTTTTCGGAATCTTTTCTAAAAAAAAAGAAAAACAAAAAACAAATTAAAAAAAAAAAAAAAAAACCCGCACATTTCTTCGTACAATGCCACAGTGGAAGGAACACAGGCCTTCAATATTAAGACCTAAATTTGCAAAAAACTTGGAGCTTGGTTTTTTGTTTTGTTTGGTTTTGTTTTGTTTGAATCAAACCACCACATCATTTAAAATTTTTACACGTTCTAATTATTCGGTTCCAAAACACCAAACTTGTACTGCACACGGTCCCCATGGAAAGGCCCCCTCAGCAGGACAGCCACAGATGCTGCCATGAAAGGGCAGCAGGGTGCCCTCCTCCCTTGTTTGCTGCCTGGGCGGCCACCGGGTTTTGAAACCCATGCACCCTACTAAGTTTCTAGGGTGCAATTCGTGGACCCTTCCCTTTCCCATCCCAGCAGGTGGTCAAGGGCCCGCTGGCCTCCAAAGTGCCAGAAGCAGGGCTGGGCCAGCCGGCCAGAGTTCAGGGTTCTGGCCCTTGGACTTGCAGCGGACACTCGGCTGCTTGGGAAAACCGCGCGGCTCTGACCTTTCAGCAAAGGGGTGGAGCGGTCAAGGCCTTGAGCCCAAAGGCGAGGCCTTTCTGCGACCGCCAGGTTGTGCCAACAGAGGGCGGACTACGTGGTTCCCTGCTCCACGCAGTCCCAGTTCCCTGACCTGTGGTCCGCACCCCTCCGCCGCGCCCACTGGATGCCGACCCTTGGGGACCCAGGAGCGCACGCAGTGGGCGTTCCCAGCCGCCACGGCGACCCCCGAGAGGACAACGGGGAAGCCCTCCCCCACCCCCGCCAGGAGCCGACCCCCGCCCCGCGCCGCCCCGCCCCTGCCATGCTCCCGGTGCCTTCCCAGCCGCAGTGGGGATCCCCGGAGCACAACTGGGACCGCCCCCCATCCCCGCCACGACCCGATTCCCGACCCGCGCCGCCCGGCTTCGCCCCGCCCCGGGCGCGCTCCCGGTGCGCTGCCCACCTTCACCACGGGCTCCCGGTGAGCCCCGCCCCCACGCCCGGTTCCAGGAGAGCCTCTGGGACCTCGCTCCCGCCGCCCGGTGAAACGGGAGGACAATCCATCCAGCCCACAGAGGCAATCCAAGCTGTCTAGAATTCAGGGATCAAACGAGGGCTACGGAAAGGAAAGACGACCTGACCTAGGAGGGCCATGATATTCTACAGAACCGGACAAAGTTGGTTTCCAAGGAAACTTGATTCCTTGGAACCCGGAAAGCTGGTTCTTTTCATATGCAATTCCAAACCATGAGCTCCTTCCCAAAGCCTGCCTGGCCGCCAGCCCCACCCCCCACTCCCCAGAAAAAACGGCTCAAAGAAATCTTTTCCATCTCAGGCGGAAAACTGGAAGATGTCTTGTCTTGTCTGTCTGGATTGATGTCTGTGTCAGTGTGAGCCTTGTGATTTTTGATAATAGTGCTCAAGTTCTGAGTTCTTATTTCAATGGTCTCAAGACAAGGCAGCCCTTGCAAACCCAACTGCTTCCAATACAAGAAAACTTTGACCTCAGGGAATGTCAGAGTCCCGTGAACTGGGAACTAGTCAATATGAAATATCTAGTAGTTTTGTTTTTGCTCCTCTACTGTAGACATGTCTAAGAGTCATCAACATGAAGCACAAAATGTTCATAGTGCCTCGGTTTGTTCTAAGGTAAAAATTGCTATATCGTTCTATCTGTCACAAGCTTGTCAACAAGAAAGTACCTCGAAAGAACAGGAACAAAACGAAAAATTAAATGTGATATGAGCTTTTAGATAAACTATGAACACTAATTACACTCGAAAATATCTGCCTATGAGAGTCTTGATTGAAGGCAGAGGAGAAGGGGACGACAGAGGCTAAGATGGTTGGATGGCATCACTGATTCGATGGACATGAGTTTGAGCAAGCCCCTGGAGTTGGTGATGGACACGGAAGCCCAGCGTCCTGCAGGCCACGGGGTCCCAAAGAGTCAGACACGACTGAGCCACTGAACTGAACTGAACATACAATCGTTTCTCCAGGTGTTTTGGTTACCCGAGTTTCTATCCTGTGCTAAACTAAGTGACGACAGTGTACTGAAGAGCTGGGTCATTTCCAAATAAATTAAAGTTCTGAAACATTCACGCCTTGAAAGGACCTCCCTTTTACACAGAAACAAAAGAGATTTTTGACTATCCAATAAGAGTGTCTGGCACCATCCTGACATGTGAAACGTAAGAAAGCAATTTTTTTTTGTTTTGTTTGGTTCTGATCTTGGGTGTGTGTGTGTGTGTGTGTGTGTGTGTGTGTGTGTGCGTGCGTGCGGGGGAGGGGAGGGGCGCTACTATCACTGATAGGTATGTTCACCAATCTGTCGAATGCCAATATAAAAGTCAGTTCTTGGTTGCTGAAGGGAACTGTATGACTTGGTATTAAAAGAAGGTATGTGGCATGAAATCGCATTTTCTGAAGGAAAACGACGTCGTTCTTTCTTCCAGGTGGCAGTTTCAGGATGGGAGAAGCAAAGGAATGGGTACAGAATGGGATCAGGAGGTTGTAGGGAACGTGGACCCCCAGAAAAGAGTGTTGTGCCTAGCACAAGGTTTCTTGAGAGGTTGAACTGCCTTTGCTAATGGATTTTAAGTTTCTTTACCTCTTCCGTGATCTCTTCTAGGTTGACCTAGAAGAGAAATCTTTTGTTAGCTTTGGCTAAGTGGAGAAGTATTGCTTCACGGTGACTTGTGTGATCCTACCTGACTGTTCTAAACCCTTTTGATATCTATGCACTGCTGCTGCTGCTGCTGCTGCTGCTGCTGCTGCGAAGTCGTTTCAGTCGTGTCCGAGTCTGTGTGACCCCATGGACGGCAGCCCACCAGGCCCCGCAGTCCCTGGGGTTCTCTAGGCAAGAACACTGGAGTGGGTTGCCATGTCCTCCTCCAATGCATGAAAGTGAAATGTGAAAGTGAAGTCGCTCAGTCGTGCCCGACTCTGAGCGACCCCATGGACTGCAGCCTACCAGGCTCTTCCGTCCATGAGATTTTCCAGGCAAGAGTACTGGAGTGGGGTGCCATTGCCTTCTCCCATATCTATTCACAAGCCTGCCTAAATCATTGACTTCTAGCCACCTTTGGGATGCCAATGCCCACCCACCCTTAGCAGGCCCCAGAGGAGAGAAAACACTTACCACAGGAGGTCCGGGTAAGGAACAAGGAACTAACAAGCTCCCACCAACCAGGATTCTGCAGAGGTCAACAAGAGGTCAGCAAGAGATGGGAGACTGCAGTCCAGAGGTCCTAGCAACTTCCAGCGAGCAGCAAAGACCCAGCATAGTCAAAACGAATTCAATGTTACCAAAAACAAATAAATAAACGGACAGAAGTTCTTGGAACACATGACTGAGGCTAGGGGTGAGGCAGTACATGTATGTGCCAGGATACTCTTAAAGTATACTCTTAACGTAGATGAGGAGAACAAGGTAGGAGGAAAACTTACTGTTTGGTTCAGGTCGCTTCTGAGCCTTTTGGGGGAACCGACCTGAAGCCAGAGTCTAGCCGAAATACACAGGCTTTGAACATCGCTGAAGACCAACATTTCCTAAGGAAAAAACGCATTGCTTAGCTCAAGGTTTGTCTGGGAAATTCTTACACATCAGGAGATGGCTCCGAGGTGGATTTCTACAAAGAACATCCATGCAAAGGACAAGCCTGCACAGCTCTGTGCACATCTGCCCCCTCCCCCCCTCACAGCCAGCAGCATTTCCAAGTGACCTCCTAAGGCCTTCGCCAAACTACAGGGGCACCTCTGGGCTTCCTGTTTCCCTCATTTTTCGGAATCTTTTCTAAAAAAAAAGAAAAACAAAAAACAAATTAAAAAAAAAAAAAAAAACCCGCACATTTCTTCGTACAATGCCACAGTGGAAGGAACACAGGCCTTCAATATTAAGACCTAAATTTGCAAAAAACTTGGAGCTTGGTTTTTTGTTTTGTTTGGTTTTGTTTTGTTTGAATCAAACCACCACATCATTTAAAATTTTTACACGTTCTAATTATTCGGTTCCAAAACACCAAACTTGTACTGCACACGGTCCCCATGGAAAGGCCCCCTCAGCAGGACAGCCACAGATGCTGCCATGAAAGGGCAGCAGGGTGCCCTCCTCCCTTGTTTGCTGCCTGGGCGGCCACCGGGTTTTGAAACCCATGCACCCTACTAAGTTTCTAGGGTGCAATTCGTGGACCCTTCCCTTTCCCATCCCAGCAGGTGGTCAAGGGCCCGCTGGCCTCCAAAGTGCCAGAAGCAGGGCTGGGCCAGCCGGCCAGAGTTCAGGGTTCTGGCCCTTGGACTTGCAGCGGACACTCGGCTGCTTGGGAAAACCGCGCGGCTCTGACCTTTCAGCAAAGGGGTGGAGCGGTCAAGGCCTTGAGCCCAAAGGCGAGGCCTTTCTGCGACCGCCAGGTTGTGCCAACAGAGGGCGGACTACGTGGTTCCCTGCTCCACGCAGTCCCAGTTCCCTGACCTGTGGTCCGCACCCCTCCGCCGCGCCCACTGGATGCCGACCCTTGGGGACCCAGGAGCGCACGCAGTGGGCGTTCCCAGCCGCCACGGCGACCCCCGAGAGGACAACGGGGAAGCCCTCCCCCACCCCCGCCAGGAGCCGACCCCCGCCCCGCGCCGCCCCGCCCCTGCCATGCTCCCGGTGCCTTCCCAGCCGCAGTGGGGATCCCCGGAGCACAACTGGGACCGCCCCCCATCCCCGCCACGACCCGATTCCCGACCCGCGCCGCCCGGCTTCGCCCCGCCCCGGGCGCGCTCCCGGTGCGCTGCCCACCTTCACCACGGGCTCCCGGTGAGCCCCGCCCCCACGCCCGGTTCCAGGAGAGCCTCTGGGACCTCGCTCCCGCCGCCCGGTGAAACGGGAGGACAATCCATCCAGCCCACAGAGGCAATCCAAGCTGTCTAGAATTCAGGGATCAAACGAGGGCTACGGAAAGGAAAGACGACCTGACCTAGGAGGGCCATGATATTCTATAGAACCGGACAAAGTTGGTTTCCAAGGAAACTTGATTCCTTGGAACCCGGAAAGCTGGTTCTTTTCATATGCAATTCCAAACCATGAGCTCCTTCCCAAAGCCTGCCTGGCCGCCAGCCCCACCCCCCACTCCCCAGAAAAAACGGCTCAAAGAAATCTTTTCCATCTCAGGCGGAAAACTGGAAGATGTCTTGTCTTGTCTGTCTGGATTGATGTCTGTGTCAGTGTGAGCCTTGTGATTTTTGATAATAGTGCTCAAGTTCTGAGTTCTTATTTCAATGGTCTCAAGACAAGGCAGCCCTTGCAAACCCAACTGCTTCCAATACAAGAAAACTTTGACCTCAGGGAATGTCAGAGTCCCGTGAACTGGGAACTAGTCAATATGAAATATCTAGTAGTTTTGTTTTTGCTCCTCTACTGTAGACATGTCTAAGAGTCATCAACATGAAGCACAAAATGTTCATAGTGCCTCGGTTTGTTCTAAGGTAAAAATTGCTATATCGTTCTATCTGTCACAAGCTTGTCAACAAGAAAGTACCTCGAAAGAACAGGAACAAAACGAAAAATTAAATGTGATATGAGCTTTTAGATAAACTATGAACACTAATTACACTCGAAAATATCTGCCTATGAGAGTCTTGATTGAAGGCAGAGGAGAAGGGGACGACAGAGGCTAAGATGGTTGGATGGCATCACTGATTCGATGGACATGAGTTTGAGCAAGCCCCTGGAGTTGGTGATGGACACGGAAGCCCAGCGTCCTGCAGGCCACGGGGTCCCAAAGAGTCAGACACGACTGAGCCACTGAACTGAACTGAACATACAATCGTTTCTCCAGGTGTTTTGGTTACCCGAGTTTCTATCCTGTGCTAAACTAAGTGACGACAGTGTACTGAAGAGCTGGGTCATTTCCAAATAAATTAAAGTTCTGAAACATTCACGCCTTGAAAGGACCTCCCTTTTACACAGAAACAAAAGAGATTTTTGACTATCCAATAAGAGTGTCTGGCACCATCCTGACATGTGAAACGTAAGAAAGCAATTTTTTTTTGTTTTGTTTGGTTCTGATCTTGGGTGTGTGTGTGTGTGTGTGTGTGTGTGTGTGTGTGTGTGCGTGCGTGCGGGGGAGGGGAGGGGCGCTACTATCACTGATAGGTATGTTCACCAATCTGTCGAATGCCAATATAAAAGTCAGTTCTTGGTTGCTGAAGGGAACTGTATGACTTGGTATTAAAAGAAGGTATGTGGCATGAAATCGCATTTTCTGAAGGAAAACGACGTCGTTCTTTCTTCCAGGTGGCAGTTTGAGGATGGGAGAAGCAAAGGAATGGGTACAGAATGGGATCAGGAGGTTGTAGGGAACGTGGACCCCCAGAAAAGAGTGTTGTGCCTAGCACAAGGTTTCTTGAGAGGTTGAACTGCCTTTGCTAATGGATTTTAAGTTTCTTTACCTCTTCCGTGATCTCTTCTAGGTTGACCTAGAAGAGAAATCTTTTGTTAGCTTTGGCTAAGTGGAGAAGTATTGCTTCACGGTGACTTGTGTGATCCTACCTGACTGTTCTAAACCCTTTTGATATCTATGCACTGCTGCTGCTGCTGCTGCTGCTGCTGCTGCTGCGAAGTCGTTTCAGTCGTGTCCGAGTCTGTGTGACCCCATGGACGGCAGCCCACCAGGCCCCGCAGTCCCTGGGGTTCTCTAGGCAAGAACACTGGAGTGGGTTGCCATGTCCTCCTCCAATGCATGAAAGTGAAATGTGAAAGTGAAGTCGCTCAGTCGTGCCCGACTCTGAGCGACCCCATGGACTGCAGCCTACCAGGCTCTTCCGTCCATGAGATTTTCCAGGCAAGAGTACTGGAGTGGGGTGCCATTGCCTTCTCCCATATCTATTCACAAGCCTGCCTAAATCATTGACTTCTAGCCACCTTTGGGATGCCAATGCCCACCCACCCTTAGCAGGCCCCAGAGGAGAGAAAACACTTACCACAGGAGGTCCGGGTAAGGAACAAGGAACTAACAAGCTCCCACCAACCAGGATTCTGCAGAGGTCAACAAGAGGTCAGCAAGAGATGGGAGACTGCAGTCCAGAGGTCCTAGCAACTTCCAGCGAGCAGCAAAGACCCAGCATAGTCAAAACGAATTCAATGTTACCAAAAACAAATAAATAAACGGACAGAAGTTCTTGGAACACATGACTGAGGCTAGGGGTGAGGCAGTACATGTATGTGCCAGGATACTCTTAAAGTATACTCTTAACGTAGATGAGGAGAACAAGGTAGGAGGAAAACTTACTGTTTGGTTCAGGTCGCTTCTGAGCCTTTTGGGGGAACCGACCTGAAGCCAGAGTCTAGCCGAAATACACAGGCTTTGAACATCGCTGAAGACCAACATTTCCTAAGGAAAAAACGCATTGCTTAGCTCAAGGTTTGTCTGGGAAATTCTTACACATCAGGAGATGGCTCCGAGGTGGATTTCTACAAAGAACATCCATGCAAAGGACAAGCCTGCACAGCTCTGTGCACATCTGCCCCCTCCCCCCCTCACAGCCAGCAGCATTTCCAAGTGACCTCCTAAGGCCTTCGCCAAACTACAGGGGCACCTCTGGGCTTCCTGTTTCCCTCATTTTTCGGAATCTTTTCTAAAAAAAAAGAAAAACAAAAAACAAATTAAAAAAAAAAAAAAAAAACCCGCACATTTCTTCGTACAATGCCACAGTGGAAGGAACACAGGCCTTCAATATTAAGACCTAAATTTGCAAAAAACTTGGAGCTTGGTTTTTTGTTTTGTTTGGTTTTGTTTTGTTTGAATCAAACCACCACATCATTTAAAATTTTTACACGTTCTAATTATTCGGTTCCAAAACACCAAACTTGTACTGCACACGGTCCCCATGGAAAGGCCCCCTCAGCAGGACAGCCACAGATGCTGCCATGAAAGGGCAGCAGGGTGCCCTCCTCCCTTGTTTGCTGCCTGGGCGGCCACCGGGTTTTGAAACCCATGCACCCTACTAAGTTTCTAGGGTGCAATTCGTGGACCCTTCCCTTTCCCATCCCAGCAGGTGGTCAAGGGCCCGCTGGCCTCCAAAGTGCCAGAAGCAGGGCTGGGCCAGCCGGCCAGAGTTCAGGGTTCTGGCCCTTGGACTTGCAGCGGACACTCGGCTGCTTGGGAAAACCGCGCGGCTCTGACCTTTCAGCAAAGGGGTGGAGCGGTCAAGGCCTTGAGCCCAAAGGCGAGGCCTTTCTGCGACCGCCAGGTTGTGCCAACAGAGGGCGGACTACGTGGTTCCCTGCTCCACGCAGTCCCAGTTCCCTGACCTGTGGTCCGCACCCCTCCGCCGCGCCCACTGGATGCCGACCCTTGGGGACCCAGGAGCGCACGCAGTGGGCGTTCCCAGCCGCCACGGCGACCCCCGAGAGGACAACGGGGAAGCCCTCCCCCACCCCCGCCAGGAGCCGACCCCCGCCCCGCGCCGCCCCGCCCCTGCCATGCTCCCGGTGCCTTCCCAGCCGCAGTGGGGATCCCCGGAGCACAACTGGGACCGCCCCCCATCCCCGCCACGACCCGATTCCCGACCCGCGCCGCCCGGCTTCGCCCCGCCCCGGGCGCGCTCCCGGTGCGCTGCCCACCTTCACCACGGGCTCCCGGTGAGCCCCGCCCCCACGCCCGGTTCCAGGAGAGCCTCTGGGACCTCGCTCCCGCCGCCCGGTGAAACGGGAGGACAATCCATCCAGCCCACAGAGGCAATCCAAGCTGTCTAGAATTCAGGGATCAAACGAGGGCTACGGAAAGGAAAGACGACCTGACCTAGGAGGGCCATGATATTCTATAGAACCGGACAAAGTTGGTTTCCAAGGAAACTTGATTCCTTGGAACCCGGAAAGCTGGTTCTTTTCATATGCAATTCCAAACCATGAGCTCCTTCCCAAAGCCTGCCTGGCCGCCAGCCCCACCCCCCACTCCCCAGAAAAAACGGCTCAAAGAAATCTTTTCCATCTCAGGCGGAAAACTGGAAGATGTCTTGTCTTGTCTGTCTGGATTGATGTCTGTGTCAGTGTGAGCCTTGTGATTTTTGATAATAGTGCTCAAGTTCTGAGTTCTTATTTCAATGGTCTCAAGACAAGGCAGCCCTTGCAAACCCAACTGCTTCCAATACAAGAAAACTTTGACCTCAGGGAATGTCAGAGTCCCGTGAACTGGGAACTAGTCAATATGAAATATCTAGTAGTTTTGTTTTTGCTCCTCTACTGTAGACATGTCTAAGAGTCATCAACATGAAGCACAAAATGTTCATAGTGCCTCGGTTTGTTCTAAGGTAAAAATTGCTATATCGTTCTATCTGTCACAAGCTTGTCAACAAGAAAGTACCTCGAAAGAACAGGAACAAAACGAAAAATTAAATGTGATATGAGCTTTTAGATAAACTATGAACACTAATTACACTCGAAAATATCTGCCTATGAGAGTCTTGATTGAAGGCAGAGGAGAAGGGGACGACAGAGGCTAAGATGGTTGGATGGCATCACTGATTCGATGGACATGAGTTTGAGCAAGCCCCTGGAGTTGGTGATGGACACGGAAGCCCAGCGTCCTGCAGGCCACGGGGTCCCAAAGAGTCAGACACGACTGAGCCACTGAACTGAACTGAACATACAATCGTTTCTCCAGGTGTTTTGGTTACCCGAGTTTCTATCCTGTGCTAAACTAAGTGACGACAGTGTACTGAAGAGCTGGGTCATTTCCAAATAAATTAAAGTTCTGAAACATTCACGCCTTGAAAGGACCTCCCTTTTACACAGAAACAAAAGAGATTTTTGACTATCCAATAAGAGTGTCTGGCACCATCCTGACATGTGAAACGTAAGAAAGCAATTTTTTTTTGTTTTGTTTGGTTCTGATCTTGGGTGTGTGTGTGTGTGTGTGTGTGTGTGTGTGTGTGTGTGTGCGTGCGTGCGGGGGAGGGGAGGGGCGCTACTATCACTGATAGGTATGTTCACCAATCTGTCGAATGCCAATATAAAAGTCAGTTCTTGGTTGCTGAAGGGAACTGTATGACTTGGTATTAAAAGAAGGTATGTGGCATGAAATCGCATTTTCTGAAGGAAAACGACGTCGTTCTTTCTTCCAGGTGGCAGTTTCAGGATGGGAGAAGCAAAGGAATGGGTACAGAATGGGATCAGGAGGTTGTAGGGAACGTGGACCCCCAGAAAAGAGTGTTGTGCCTAGCACAAGGTTTCTTGAGAGGTTGAACTGCCTTTGCTAATGGATTTTAAGTTTCTTTACCTCTTCCGTGATCTCTTCTAGGTTGACCTAGAAGAGAAATCTTTTGTTAGCTTTGGCTAAGTGGAGAAGTATTGCTTCACGGTGACTTGTGTGATCCTACCTGACTGTTCTAAACCCTTTTGATATCTATGCACTGCTGCTGCTGCTGCTGCTGCTGCTGCTGCGAAGTCGTTTCAGTCGTGTCCGAGTCTGTGTGACCCCATGGACGGCAGCCCACCAGGCCCCGCAGTCCCTGGGGTTCTCTAGGCAAGAACACTGGAGTGGGTTGCCATGTCCTCCTCCAATGCATGAAAGTGAAATGTGAAAGTGAAGTCGCTCAGTCGTGCCCGACTCTGAGCGACCCCATGGACTGCAGCCTACCAGGCTCTTCCGTCCATGAGATTTTCCAGGCAAGAGTACTGGAGTGGGGTGCCATTGCCTTCTCCCATATCTATTCACAAGCCTGCCTAAATCATTGACTTCTAGCCACCTTTGGGATGCCAATGCCCACCCACCCTTAGCAGGCCCCAGAGGAGAGAAAACACTTACCACAGGAGGTCCGGGTAAGGAACAAGGAACTAACAAGCTCCCACCAACCAGGATTCTGCAGAGGTCAACAAGAGGTCAGCAAGAGATGGGAGACTGCAGTCCAGAGGTCCTAGCAACTTCCAGCGAGCAGCAAAGACCCAGCATAGTCAAAACGAATTCAATGTTACCAAAAACAAATAAATAAACGGACAGAAGTTCTTGGAACACATGACTGAGGCTAGGGGTGAGGCAGTACATGTATGTGCCAGGATACTCTTAAAGTATACTCTTAACGTAGATGAGGAGAACAAGGTAGGAGGAAAACTTACTGTTTGGTTCAGGTCGCTTCTGAGCCTTTTGGGGGAACCGACCTGAAGCCAGAGTCTAGCCGAAATACACAGGCTTTGAACATCGCTGAAGACCAACATTTCCTAAGGAAAAAACGCATTGCTTAGCTCAAGGTTTGTCTGGGAAATTCTTACACATCAGGAGATGGCTCCGAGGTGGATTTCTACAAAGAACATCCATGCAAAGGACAAGCCTGCACAGCTCTGTGCACATCTGCCCCCTCCCCCCCTCACAGCCAGCAGCATTTCCAAGTGACCTCCTAAGGCCTTCGCCAAACTACAGGGGCACCTCTGGGCTTCCTGTTTCCCTCATTTTTCGGAATCTTTTCTAAAAAAAAAGAAAAACAAAAAACAAATTAAAAAAAAAAAAAAAAACCCGCACATTTCTTCGTACAATGCCACAGTGGAAGGAACACAGGCCTTCAATATTAAGACCTAAATTTGCAAAAAACTTGGAGCTTGGTTTTTTGTTTTGTTTGGTTTTGTTTTGTTTGAATCAAACCACCACATCATTTAAAATTTTTACACGTTCTAATTATTCGGTTCCAAAACACCAAACTTGTACTGCACACGGTCCCCATGGAAAGGCCCCCTCAGCAGGACAGCCACAGATGCTGCCATGAAAGGGCAGCAGGGTGCCCTCCTCCCTTGTTTGCTGCCTGGGCGGCCACCGGGTTTTGAAACCCATGCACCCTACTAAGTTTCTAGGGTGCAATTCGTGGACCCTTCCCTTTCCCATCCCAGCAGGTGGTCAAGGGCCCGCTGGCCTCCAAAGTGCCAGAAGCAGGGCTGGGCCAGCCGGCCAGAGTTCAGGGTTCTGGCCCTTGGACTTGCAGCGGACACTCGGCTGCTTGGGAAAACCGCGCGGCTCTGACCTTTCAGCAAAGGGGTGGAGCGGTCAAGGCCTTGAGCCCAAAGGCGAGGCCTTTCTGCGACCGCCAGGTTGTGCCAACAGAGGGCGGACTACGTGGTTCCCTGCTCCACGCAGTCCCAGTTCCCTGACCTGTGGTCCGCACCCCTCCGCCGCGCCCACTGGATGCCGACCCTTGGGGACCCAGGAGCGCACGCAGTGGGCGTTCCCAGCCGCCACGGCGACCCCCGAGAGGACAACGGGGAAGCCCTCCCCCACCCCCGCCTGGGGCCGACCCCCGCCCCGCGCCGCCCCGCCCCTGCCATGCTCCCGGTGCCTTCCCAGCCGCAGTGGGGATCCCCGGAGCACAACTGGGACCGCCCCCCATCCCCGCCACGACCCGATTCCCGACCCGCGCCGCCCGGCTTCGCCCCGCCCCGGGCGCGCTCCCGGTGCGCTGCCCACCTTCACCACGGGCTCCCGGTGAGCCCCGCCCCCACGCCCGGTTCCAGGAGAGCCTCTGGGACCTCGCTCCCGCCGCCCGGTGAAACGGGAGGACAATCCATCCAGCCCACAGAGGCAATCCAAGCTGTCTAGAATTCAGGGATCAAACGAGGGCTACGGAAAGGAAAGACGACCTGACCTAGGAGGGCCATGATATTCTATAGAACCGGACAAAGTTGGTTTCCAAGGAAACTTGATTCCTTGGAACCCGGAAAGCTGGTTCTTTTCATATGCAATTCCAAACCATGAGCTCCTTCCCAAAGCCTGCCTGGCCGCCAGCCCCACCCCCCACTCCCCAGAAAAAACGGCTCAAAGAAATCTTTTCCATCTCAGGCGGAAAACTGGAAGATGTCTTGTCTTGTCTGTCTGGATTGATGTCTGTGTCAGTGTGAGCCTTGTGATTTTTGATAATAGTGCTCAAGTTCTGAGTTCTTATTTCAATGGTCTCAAGACAAGGCAGCCCTTGCAAACCCAACTGCTTCCAATACAAGAAAACTTTGACCTCAGGGAATGTCAGAGTCCCGTGAACTGGGAACTAGTCAATATGAAATATCTAGTAGTTTTGTTTTTGCTCCTCTACTGTAGACATGTCTAAGAGTCATCAACATGAAGCACAAAATGTTCATAGTGCCTCGGTTTGTTCTAAGGTAAAAATTGCTATATCGTTCTATCTGTCACAAGCTTGTCAACAAGAAAGTACCTCGAAAGAACAGGAACAAAACGAAAAATTAAATGTGATATGAGCTTTTAGATAAACTATGAACACTAATTACACTCGAAAATATCTGCCTATGAGAGTCTTGATTGAAGGCAGAGGAGAAGGGGACGACAGAGGCTAAGATGGTTGGATGGCATCACTGATTCGATGGACATGAGTTTGAGCAAGCCCCTGGAGTTGGTGATGGACACGGAAGCCCAGCGTCCTGCAGGCCACGGGGTCCCAAAGAGTCAGACACGACTGAGCCACTGAACTGAACTGAACATACAATCGTTTCTCCAGGTGTTTTGGTTACCCGAGTTTCTATCCTGTGCTAAACTAAGTGACGACAGTGTACTGAAGAGCTGGGTCATTTCCAAATAAATTAAAGTTCTGAAACATTCACGCCTTGAAAGGACCTCCCTTTTACACAGAAACAAAAGAGATTTTTGACTATCCAATAAGAGTGTCTGGCACCATCCTGACATGTGAAACGTAAGAAAGCAATTTTTTTTTGTTTTGTTTGGTTCTGATCTTGGGTGTGTGTGTGTGTGTGTGTGTGTGTGTGTGTGTGTGCGTGCGTGCGGGGGAGGGGAGGGGCGCTACTATCACTGATAGGTATGTTCACCAATCTGTCGAATGCCAATATAAAAGTCAGTTCTTGGTTGCTGAAGGGAACTGTATGACTTGGTATTAAAAGAAGGTATGTGGCATGAAATCGCATTTTCTGAAGGAAAACGACGTCGTTCTTTCTTCCAGGTGGCAGTTTCAGGATGGGAGAAGCAAAGGAATGGGTACAGAATGGGATCAGGAGGTTGTAGGGAACGTGGACCCCCAGAAAAGAGTGTTGTGCCTAGCACAAGGTTTCTTGAGAGGTTGAACTGCCTTTGCTAATGGATTTTAAGTTTCTTTACCTCTTCCGTGATCTCTTCTAGGTTGACCTAGAAGAGAAATCTTTTGTTAGCTTTGGCTAAGTGGAGAAGTATTGCTTCACGGTGACTTGTGTGATCCTACCTGACTGTTCTAAACCCTTTTGATATCTATGCACTGCTGCTGCTGCTGCTGCTGCTGCTGCTGCTGCGAAGTCGTTTCAGTCGTGTCCGAGTCTGTGTGACCCCATGGACGGCAGCCCACCAGGCCCCGCAGTCCCTGGGGTTCTCTAGGCAAGAACACTGGAGTGGGTTGCCATGTCCTCCTCCAATGCATGAAAGTGAAATGTGAAAGTGAAGTCGCTCAGTCGTGCCCGACTCTGAGCGACCCCATGGACTGCAGCCTACCAGGCTCTTCCGTCCATGAGATTTTCCAGGCAAGAGTACTGGAGTGGGGTGCCATTGCCTTCTCCCATATCTATTCACAAGCCTGCCTAAATCATTGACTTCTAGCCACCTTTGGGATGCCAATGCCCACCCACCCTTAGCAGGCCCCAGAGGAGAGAAAACACTTACCACAGGAGGTCCGGGTAAGGAACAAGGAACTAACAAGCTCCCACCAACCAGGATTCTGCAGAGGTCAACAAGAGGTCAGCAAGAGATGGGAGACTGCAGTCCAGAGGTCCTAGCAACTTCCAGCGAGCAGCAAAGACCCAGCATAGTCAAAACGAATTCAATGTTACCAAAAACAAATAAATAAACGGACAGAAGTTCTTGGAACACATGACTGAGGCTAGGGGTGAGGCAGTACATGTATGTGCCAGGATACTCTTAAAGTATACTCTTAACGTAGATGAGGAGAACAAGGTAGGAGGAAAACTTACTGTTTGGTTCAGGTCGCTTCTGAGCCTTTTGGGGGAACCGACCTGAAGCCAGAGTCTAGCCGAAATACACAGGCTTTGAACATCGCTGAAGACCAACATTTCCTAAGGAAAAAACGCATTGCTTAGCTCAAGGTTTGTCTGGGAAATTCTTACACATCAGGAGATGGCTCCGAGGTGGATTTCTACAAAGAACATCCATGCAAAGGACAAGCCTGCACAGCTCTGTGCACATCTGCCCCCTCCCCCCCTCACAGCCAGCAGCATTTCCAAGTGACCTCCTAAGGCCTTCGCCAAACTACAGGGGCACCTCTGGGCTTCCTGTTTCCCTCATTTTTCGGAATCTTTTCTAAAAAAAAAGAAAAACAAAAAACAAATTAAAAAAAAAAAAAAAAACCCGCACATTTCTTCGTACAATGCCACAGTGGAAGGAACACAGGCCTTCAATATTAAGACCTAAATTTGCAAAAAACTTGGAGCTTGGTTTTTTGTTTTGTTTGGTTTTGTTTTGTTTGAATCAAACCACCACATCATTTAAAATTTTTACACGTTCTAATTATTCGGTTCCAAAACACCAAACTTGTACTGCACACGGTCCCCATGGAAAGGCCCCCTCAGCAGGACAGCCACAGATGCTGCCATGAAAGGGCAGCAGGGTGCCCTCCTCCCTTGTTTGCTGCCTGGGCGGCCACCGGGTTTTGAAACCCATGCACCCTACTAAGTTTCTAGGGTGCAATTCGTGGACCCTTCCCTTTCCCATCCCAGCAGGTGGTCAAGGGCCCGCTGGCCTCCAAAGTGCCAGAAGCAGGGCTGGGCCAGCCGGCCAGAGTTCAGGGTTCTGGCCCTTGGACTTGCAGCGGACACTCGGCTGCTTGGGAAAACCGCGCGGCTCTGACCTTTCAGCAAAGGGGTGGAGCGGTCAAGGCCTTGAGCCCAAAGGCGAGGCCTTTCTGCGACCGCCAGGTTGTGCCAACAGAGGGCGGACTACGTGGTTCCCTGCTCCACGCAGTCCCAGTTCCCTGACCTGTGGTCCGCACCCCTCCGCCGCGCCCACTGGATGCCGACCCTTGGGGACCCAGGAGCGCACGCAGTGGGCGTTCCCAGCCGCCACGGCGACCCCCGAGAGGACAACGGGGAAGCCCTCCCCCACCCCCGCCAGGAGCCGACCCCCGCCCCGCGCCGCCCCGCCCCTGCCATGCTCCCGGTGCCTTCCCAGCCGCAGTGGGGATCCCCGGAGCACAACTGGGACCGCCCCCCATCCCCGCCACGACCCGATTCCCGACCCGCGCCGCCCGGCTTCGCCCCGCCCCGGGCGCGCTCCCGGTGCGCTGCCCACCTTCACCACGGGCTCCCGGTGAGCCCCGCCCCCACGCCCGGTTCCAGGAGAGCCTCTGGGACCTCGCTCCCGCCGCCCGGTGAAACGGGAGGACAATCCATCCAGCCCACAGAGGCAATCCAAGCTGTCTAGAATTCAGGGATCAAACGAGGGCTACGGAAAGGAAAGACGACCTGACCTAGGAGGGCCATGATATTCTATAGAACCGGACAAAGTTGGTTTCCAAGGAAACTTGATTCCTTGGAACCCGGAAAGCTGGTTCTTTTCATATGCAATTCCAAACCATGAGCTCCTTCCCAAAGCCTGCCTGGCCGCCAGCCCCACCCCCCACTCCCCAGAAAAAACGGCTCAAAGAAATCTTTTCCATCTCAGGCGGAAAACTGGAAGATGTCTTGTCTTGTCTGTCTGGATTGATGTCTGTGTCAGTGTGAGCCTTGTGATTTTTGATAATAGTGCTCAAGTTCTGAGTTCTTATTTCAATGGTCTCAAGACAAGGCAGCCCTTGCAAACCCAACTGCTTCCAATACAAGAAAACTTTGACCTCAGGGAATGTCAGAGTCCCGTGAACTGGGAACTAGTCAATATGAAATATCTAGTAGTTTTGTTTTTGCTCCTCTACTGTAGACATGTCTAAGAGTCATCAACATGAAGCACAAAATGTTCATAGTGCCTCGGTTTGTTCTAAGGTAAAAATTGCTATATCGTTCTATCTGTCACAAGCTTGTCAACAAGAAAGTACCTCGAAAGAACAGGAACAAAACGAAAAATTAAATGTGATATGAGCTTTTAGATAAACTATGAACACTAATTACACTCGAAAATATCTGCCTATGAGAGTCTTGATTGAAGGCAGAGGAGAAGGGGACGACAGAGGCTAAGATGGTTGGATGGCATCACTGATTCGATGGACATGAGTTTGAGCAAGCCCCTGGAGTTGGTGATGGACACGGAAGCCCAGCGTCCTGCAGGCCACGGGGTCCCAAAGAGTCAGACACGACTGAGCCACTGAACTGAACTGAACATACAATCGTTTCTCCAGGTGTTTTGGTTACCCGAGTTTCTATCCTGTGCTAAACTAAGTGACGACAGTGTACTGAAGAGCTGGGTCATTTCCAAATAAATTAAAGTTCTGAAACATTCACGCCTTGAAAGGACCTCCCTTTTACACAGAAACAAAAGAGATTTTTGACTATCCAATAAGAGTGTCTGGCACCATCCTGACATGTGAAACGTAAGAAAGCAATTTTTTTTTGTTTTGTTTGGTTCTGATCTTGGGTGTGTGTGTGTGTGTGTGTGTGTGTGTGTGTGTGCGTGCGTGCGGGGGAGGGGAGGGGCGCTACTATCACTGATAGGTATGTTCACCAATCTGTCGAATGCCAATATAAAAGTCAGTTCTTGGTTGCTGAAGGGAACTGTATGACTTGGTATTAAAAGAAGGTATGTGGCATGAAATCGCATTTTCTGAAGGAAAACGACGTCGTTCTTTCTTCCAGGTGGCAGTTTCAGGATGGGAGAAGCAAAGGAATGGGTACAGAATGGGATCAGGAGGTTGTAGGGAACGTGGACCCCCAGAAAAGAGTGTTGTGCCTAGCACAAGGTTTCTTGAGAGGTTGAACTGCCTTTGCTAATGGATTTTAAGTTTCTTTACCTCTTCCGTGATCTCTTCTAGGTTGACCTAGAAGAGAAATCTTTTGTTAGCTTTGGCTAAGTGGAGAAGTATTGCTTCACGGTGACTTGTGTGATCCTACCTGACTGTTCTAAACCCTTTTGATATCTATGCACTGCTGCTGCTGCTGCTGCTGCTGCTGCTGCTGCGAAGTCGTTTCAGTCGTGTCCGAGTCTGTGTGACCCCATGGACGGCAGCCCACCAGGCCCCGCAGTCCCTGGGGTTCTCTAGGCAAGAACACTGGAGTGGGTTGCCATGTCCTCCTCCAATGCATGAAAGTGAAATGTGAAAGTGAAGTCGCTCAGTCGTGCCCGACTCTGAGCGACCCCATGGACTGCAGCCTACCAGGCTCTTCCGTCCATGAGATTTTCCAGGCAAGAGTACTGGAGTGGGGTGCCATTGCCTTCTCCCATATCTATTCACAAGCCTGCCTAAATCATTGACTTCTAGCCACCTTTGGGATGCCAATGCCCACCCACCCTTAGCAGGCCCCAGAGGAGAGAAAACACTTACCACAGGAGGTCCGGGTAAGGAACAAGGAACTAACAAGCTCCCACCAACCAGGATTCTGCAGAGGTCAACAAGAGGTCAGCAAGAGATGGGAGACTGCAGTCCAGAGGTCCTAGCAACTTCCAGCGAGCAGCAAAGACCCAGCATAGTCAAAACGAATTCAATGTTACCAAAAACAAATAAATAAACGGACAGAAGTTCTTGGAACACATGACTGAGGCTAGGGGTGAGGCAGTACATGTATGTGCCAGGATACTCTTAAAGTATACTCTTAACGTAGATGAGGAGAACAAGGTAGGAGGAAAACTTACTGTTTGGTTCAGGTCGCTTCTGAGCCTTTTGGGGGAACCGACCTGAAGCCAGAGTCTAGCCGAAATACACAGGCTTTGAACATCGCTGAAGACCAACATTTCCTAAGGAAAAAACGCATTGCTTAGCTCAAGGTTTGTCTGGGAAATTCTTACACATCAGGAGATGGCTCCGAGGTGGATTTCTACAAAGAACATCCATGCAAAGGACAAGCCTGCACAGCTCTGTGCACATCTGCCCCCTCCCCCCCTCACAGCCAGCAGCATTTCCAAGTGACCTCCTAAGGCCTTCGCCAAACTACAGGGGCACCTCTGGGCTTCCTGTTTCCCTCATTTTTCGGAATCTTTTCTAAAAAAAAAGAAAAACAAAAAACAAATTAAAAAAAAAAAAAAAACCCGCACATTTCTTCGTACAATGCCACAGTGGAAGGAACACAGGCCTTCAATATTAAGACCTAAATTTGCAAAAAACTTGGAGCTTGGTTTTTTGTTTTGTTTGGTTTTGTTTTGTTTGAATCAAACCACCACATCATTTAAAATTTTTACACGTTCTAATTATTCGGTTCCAAAACACCAAACTTGTACTGCACACGGTCCCCATGGAAAGGCCCCCTCAGCAGGACAGCCACAGATGCTGCCATGAAAGGGCAGCAGGGTGCCCTCCTCCCTTGTTTGCTGCCTGGGCGGCCACCGGGTTTTGAAACCCATGCACCCTACTAAGTTTCTAGGGTGCAATTCGTGGACCCTTCCCTTTCCCATCCCAGCAGGTGGTCAAGGGCCCGCTGGCCTCCAAAGTGCCAGAAGCAGGGCTGGGCCAGCCGGCCAGAGTTCAGGGTTCTGGCCCTTGGACTTGCAGCGGACACTCGGCTGCTTGGGAAAACCGCGCGGCTCTGACCTTTCAGCAAAGGGGTGGAGCGGTCAAGGCCTTGAGCCCAAAGGCGAGGCCTTTCTGCGACCGCCAGGTTGTGCCAACAGAGGGCGGACTACGTGGTTCCCTGCTCCACGCAGTCCCAGTTCCCTGACCTGTGGTCCGCACCCCTCCGCCGCGCCCACTGGATGCCGATCCTTGGGGACCCAGGAGCGCACGCAGTGGGCGTTCCCAGCCGCCATGGCGACCCCTGAGAGGCTCACTGACCTCGCCGTCGTACCTTGAGAAACCGCACACTGGGGCCGCGCTCGAGAACAACCCCGAGACTCCCCCGTCATCGCGAGATGAGGGCCGTCGTCTCCTGCATGGCCTAGAGACCAATCTCGCGACCTCTCTCCAAACGCCTCAGGAGCCTTGAATCCGTTTAGTCCACCCAGTGAGCTCCAAGAGAAACCCGTCGCATTTGAGAGCAGAGCGGGTTTCTGTGCTTCTACTCGAGATGAATGCCTGTCTCCCCGGGTGCATCTGGAATGCAACCCCGAGATCCCTGTCGCCCGTGGAGAGGAACATTTGCTTCTGGACACAAGCCTAGATGAGGTCTATTGGCCTTGCAGTCACTCGAGAGAAATCCCCAGCTTTCCTTCGCAACTCGAATGGAAGATTGGACTTCCCTGGGCCAACACAAGAGGCATCCTGAATTCCCCGTCGTAATTCGAGAATCCTGCTACACCTCGAGAAAAACCACGTGGTTCCCCCGTCATCGCAAGATATAGCCCTGTGCCGCTACAGCGTCTCAGGAGAAGTCCCACTTTAGGAATTGGAGTTCGAAACGGTACTTGTCACCCTTGATGCGACCCACAAAGTGCCCCGACATCCCGGTCTCACTCGAGAGGAACACGGAAGTTTTCCGGCACCACTTCCTCTGAGCCGCTTCTACCCTCCTGATCTGGACAGGAGGGTCGACTCCCCTATTTGTCTAGAAGGAGTTCCCGACCTTCCTGTCGCACCTCAGGATGAGGCCGGTCTCACGACGACATTCCAGACGTGGCCTCGTGGGTGGTTCCACATTCCGAAGGACCCCAATTTCCCGGTCCCCTCTTGATAAGAACCCGATGCCCGGACACCTCTTCGATCTCCACCCTTTGAGTGAAGTCAACACGAAGGGGTAGTGACTCGCCCGTGCATCGTCGGGAAAAAACCCCCAGGTTCCAAATACCACTCGACAAGTGGCCTGTCTCCCCGGGAACACCTCGAGAGGCAAACGGAGTTCCATGCCTCAACACAAGACGAGGCCTGACTCTCCTTTCCCAAGTCTGCAGGGACCCTGGGATCGGAGTCTGAAATCAGAGGAACCCTGAGGTTCCTGCCTCAACTGGAGATGAGGCCCTCTTCCAATGCACCAAACCCAGTGGAGTGCCGAGAGGCCCCTCCCACCTCCAGTTTCCCTGACTTCTAAGAGCCACCATGAGAAGCCCCCTGAGGTCACCTGCACAAGTCGAGGGAACCCAGGGTGTCCTGCCTCAACCCGAGAAAGACCTCGAGAGACCTTCTTCAACACGTCTCGAGGCCAGATTCCCCTACTATGACTTGACAGCAATGACGCGCTCCCCCTCGCAACTCGCATGGAGACCCGACTTCCCTGGCGCCCCATGAGAGGCTCACTGACCTCGCGTCGTACCTATGGAGAAACCGCACACTGGGGCCGCTGCTCGAGAACAACCCCGAGCCTCCCCCTCATCGCGACTTGAGGGCCTTCGTCTCCTGTATGGCCTAGAGACCAATCTCTCGACCTCTCTCCAAACGCCTCAGGAGGCTTGACTCCCTTTAGTCCACCCAGTGAGCTCCAAGAGATACCCGTCGCGACTCAAGAGCAGAGCGGGGTTCTTTGCTTCCACTCGAGATGGATGCCTGTCTCCCCGGGTGCGTCTGGAATGCAACCCCGAGATCCCTTTCGCCCCTGGAGAGGAACATTGGCTTCTGGACACAAGCCTAGATGAGGTCTATTGGCCCTGCAGTCACTCGAGAGCAATCCCCAGCTTTCCTTCGCAACTCGAATGGAAGATTGGACTTCCCTGGGCCAACACAAGAGGCATCCTGAATTCCCCGTCGTAACTCGAGAATCCCGCTGCAATTCGAGAAAATCCACGTGGTTCCCCCGTCATCGCAAGATGAAGCCCTTTCCCGCTACAGTGTCTCAGGAGAAGTCCCACGTTAGGTATTGGAGGTCGAAACGGAACTTGGCACCCTTGATGCGACCCACAAAGTGCCCCGACATCCCGGTCTCCCTCAAGAGGAACACCGAGGTTTTCCCGCACCACTTCCTCTGAGCCCCTTCTACCCTCCTGATCTGGACAGGAGGGTCGACTCCCCTGCTTTGTCTGGAAGGGGTTCCCGACCTTCCGGTCGCACCTCAGGATGAGGCCGGTCTCACGACGACATTCCAGACGTGGCCTCGTGGGTGGTTCCACGTTCCGAAGCACCCCGATTTCCCGGTCCACTCTTGATAAGAACCCGATTCCCGGACACCTCTTCGAACTCCACCCTGTGAATGAAGTCAACACGAAGGGGCAGTGACTCGCCCGTGCATCGTCGGGAAAAGACCCCCAGGTTCCAAATACCGCTCGACAAGTGGCCTGTCTCCCCGGGAACACCTCGAGAGGCAAGCGGAGTTCCATGCCTCAACCCAAGACGAGGCCTGACTCTCCTGTCCCAAGTCTGCAGGGACCTTGCGATGGGAGTCTGAAGTCAGAGGAACCCTGAGGTTCCTGCCTCAACTGGAGATGAGGCCCTCTTCCAATGCACCAAACCCAGTGGAGTGCCGAGAGGCCCCTCCCACCTCCAGTTTCCCTGACTTCTCAGAGCCACCATGAGAAGCCCCCTGAGGTCACCTGCACAAGTCGAGGGACCCCAGGGTGTCCTGCCTCAACCCGAGAAAGACCTCGAGAGACCTTCTTCAACACGTCTCGAGGCCAGATTCCCCTACTGCCGTGAGCCGGCATATTGCATATTGAGTGCATATTGCATATTGCATATTGAGTGCAGCACTTTCCACAGCATCATCTTTCAGGATCTGGAGTAGCTCCACTGGAATTCTATCACTGCTGGGAGCCAGTGAGGAACTCCGCCCATGACAAAGGTCATGAGGAAGGAGGCTCGGCATACGCAAAGGCGGGATCGAGCTTCAGGAGTCCCCCTGGAAATTCTCGAGCATATACCCCCAAAACCAGAGTCTGCCTACTTTCTGCTTGTGCTTTCACCTAAACCTCTGACTTTACGGGGGGCTCTCCCCCACTACCTCTCTCTGAAAAAAGAGTTAGCTTACAGTTCCAGTTAATAATTCCTGGGTGTGACAGTGTTTAACCTACAAACTCCTTTGGAAATCCTCTAGCCTGCCTGAATAGGTTTTTCCGGCCACATGTGATTGTTCAGAGCCTCCCAACTGTGAGAGGCAGGAGATGTTCTAAACTGTCTAAACACAGATTCTTTTGAGTAGTTACAAGATTGATTAGAAATTGTATTGGTGAATGGTTTTTCACTTGTTGGGCCATTGTTTGCTGCTAAGTTTCCATATCCCTTACCTGCTGTGTCCCTGGCAGTGTATTGATTAATATAATTGGTGTAAGTAGTAGCTTTAATGTTTGTAACCTGGGACCCTTGAGTTAATTCTTTTTCTTGTTATAGCCCACCACACCTTTGCTCTGTAGGAATGCAACTTTATCTAATGCTTTTTTGGAGGGTGGCTCCTGACCAACCACCTTTAGAGAAAAATAAGTTTTCTGAAGAAAAGGTCTTAAAATGTTAACAGGCCTCCGGGCCAGAAGATGATGCAAATCACCTAAGCTTTTGCATATGATAAGTTTGCAGGAAGAAAGCCTGGTTTGCTGCAAGACTCGACCCCTTCCCCCATTATCCTCTATGCATAACTTAAGGTATAAAAACTACTTTGAAAAATAAAGTGCGGGCCTTGTTCACCGAAACTTGGTCTCACCATGTCGTTCTTTCTCTTACCTTCTGGCTGAATTATTCAGCCTCTTTTCTCCACTGAGTTTCCTCACTGAGCTATCCTCATTCTATTACTCTTTATATCCTTAATTAACATTTAATTAAGCAGTGGTTTCCTGATCTTCGCCTACGCCGTCTCTCCTTCGAATACCCTGGATCAGCCGGGGCTGGTCCCCGGCACCCTACCATGGCTCGAGAGCAATGACGCGCTCGCCCTCGCCACTCGCATGGAGACCCGACTTCCCTGGCGCCCCACGAGAGGCTAACTGACCTCGCCGTCGGACCTCGTGAGAAAGCGCACACTGGGGCCGCCGCTCGAGAACAACCCCAAGACTCCCCCGTCATCGCGAGATGAGGGCCTTCGTCTCCTGCATGGCCTAGAGACCAATCTCGCGACCTCTCTCCAAACGCCTCAGGAGGCTTGACTCCCTTTAGTCCACCCAGTGAGCTCCAAGAGATACCCGTCGCGACTCGAGAGCAGAGCGGGGTTCTTTGCTTCCACTCGAGATGGATGCCTGTCTCCCCGGGTGTGTCTGGAATGCAACCCCGAGATCCCTGTCGCCCCTGGAGAGGAACACTGGCTTCTGGACACAAGCCTAGATGAGGTCTATTGGCCCTGCAGTCACTCGAGAGAAATCCCCAGCTTTCCTTCGCAACTCGAATGGAAGATTGGACTTCCCTGGGCCTACACAAGAGGCATCCTGAATTCCCCGTCGTAACTCGAGAATCCTGCTACACCTCGAGAAAAACCACGTGGTTCCCCCGTCATCGCAAAATGTAGCCCTGTGCCGCTACAGCGTCTCAGGAGAAGTCCCACTTTAGGAATTGGAGTTCGAAACGGTACTTGTCACCCTTGATGCGACCCACAAAGTGCCCCGACATCCCGGTCTCCCTCGAGAGGAACACCGAAGTTTTCCGGCAACACTTCCTCTGAGCCTCTTCTTCCCTCCTGATCTGGACAGGAGGGTCGACTCCCCTGCTTTGTCTGGAAGGGGTTCCCGATCTTCCGGTCGCACCTCAGGATGAGGCCGGTCTCACGACGACATTCCAGACGTGGCCTCGTGGGTGGTTCCACATTCCGAAGGACCCCGATTTCCCGGTGCCCTCTTGATAAGAACCCGATGCCCGGACACCTCTTCGAACTCCACCCTGTGAATGAAGTCAACACGAAGGGGCAGTGACTCGCCCGTGCATCGTCGGGAAAAGACCCCCAGGTTCCAAATACCGCTCGACAAGTGGCCTGTCTCCCCGGGAACACCTCGAGAGGCAAGCGGAGTTCCATGCCTCAACCCAAGACGAGGCCTGACTCTCCTGTCCCAAGTCTGCAGGGACCTTGCGATCGGAGTCTGAAGTCAGAGGAACCCTGAGGTTCCTGCCTCAACTGGTGATGAGGCCCTCTTCCAATGCACCAAACCCAGTGGAGTGCCGAGAGGCCCCTCCCACCTCCAGTTTCCCTGACTTCTCAGAGCCACCATGAGAAGCCCCCTGAGGTCACCTGCACAAGTCGAGGGACCCCAGGGTGTCCTGCCTCAACCCGAGAAAGACCTCGAGAGACCTTCTTCAACACGTCTCGAGGCCAGATTCCCCTACTATGACTTGAGAGTAAAGACGCGCTCCCCCTCGCCATTCTCATGGAGACCCGACTTCCTTGCCGCCCCACGAGAGGCTCACTGACCTCGCCGTCGTACCTCGTGAGAAACCGCACACTGGGGCCGCCGCTCGAGAACAACCCCGAGCCTCCCCCGTCATCGCGACTTGAGGGCCTTCGTCTCCTGTATGGCCTAGAGACCAGTCTCTCGACCTCTCTCCAAACGCCTCAGGAGGCTTGACTCCCTTTAGTCCACCCAGTGAGCTCCAAGAGATACCCGTCGCGACTCAAGAGCAGAGCGGGGTTCTTTGCTTCCACTCGAGATGGATG
>NW_027223728.1:0-53435 GCF_029378745.1 Bos indicus | reverse complement strand
CGGAGTTCCTCACTGGCTCCCAGCAGTGATAGAATTCCAGTGGAGCTATTCCAGATCCTGAAAGATGATGCTGTGGAAAGTGCTGCACTCAATATGCAATATGCAATATGCACTCAATATGCAATATGCCGGCTCACGGCAGTAGGGGAATCTGGCCTCGAGACGTGTTGAAGAAGGTCTCTCGAGGTCTTTCTCGGGTTGAGGCAGGACACCCTGGGGTCCCTCGACTTGTGCAGGTGACCTCAGGGGGCTTCTCATGGTGGCTCTGAGAAGTCAGGGAAACTGGAGGTGGGAGGGGCCTCTCGGCACTCCACTGGGTTTGGTGCATTGGAAGAGGGCCTCATCTCCAGTTGAGGCAGGAACCTCAGGGTTCCTCTGACTTCAGACTCCGATCGCAAGGTCCCTGCAGACTTGGGACAGGAGAGTCAGGCCTCGTCTTGGGTTGAGGCATGGAACTCCGCTTGCCTCTCGAGGTGTTCCCGGGGAGACAGGCCACTTGTCGAGCGGTATTTGGAACCTGGGGGTCTTTTCCCGACGATGCACGGGCGAGTCACTGCCCCTTCGTGTTGACTTCATTCACAGGGTGGAGTTCGAAGAGGTGTCCGGGCATCGGGTTCTTATCAAGAGGGGACCGGGAAATCGGGGTCCTTCGGAATGTGGAACCACCCACGAGGCCACGTCTGGAATGTCGTCGTGAGACCGGCCTCATCCTGAGGTGCGACCGGAAGGTCGGGAACCCCTTCCAGACAAAGCAGGGGAGTCGACCCTCCTGTCCAGATCAGGAGGGTAGAAGGGGCTCCGAGGAAGTGTTGCCGGAAAACTTCGGTGTTCCTCTCGAGGGAGACCGGGATGTCGGGGCACTTTGTGGGTCGCATCAAGGGTGACAAGTACCGTTTCGAACTCCAATTCCTAAAGTGGGACTTCTCCTGAGACGCTGTAGCGGCACAGGGCTACATCTTGCGATGACGGGGGAACCACGTGGTTTTTCTCGAGGTGTAGCAGGATTCTCGAATTACGACGGGGAATTCAGGATGCCTCTTGTGTAGGCCCAGGGAAGTCCAATCTTCCATTCGAGTTGCGAAGGAAAGCTGGGATTGCTCTCGAGTGACTGCAGGGCCAATAGACCTCATCTAGGCTTGTGTCCAGAAGCCAGTGTTCCTCTCCAGGGGCGACAGGGATCTCGGGGTTGCATTCCAGACACACCCGGGGAGACAGGCCTCCATCTCGAGTGGAAGCAAAGAACCCCGCTCTGCTCTCGAGTCGCGACGGGTATCTCTTGGAGCTCACTGGGTGGACTAAAGGGAGTCAAGCCTCCTGAGGCGTTTGGAGAGAGGTCGCGAGATTGGTCTCTAGGCCATGCAGGAGACGAAGGCCCTCATCTCGCGATGACGGGGGAGTCTTGGGGTTGTTCTCGAGCGGCGGCCCCAGTGTGCGCTTTCTCACGAGGTACGACGGCGAGGTCAGTGAGCCTCTCGTGGGGCGCCAGGGAAGTCGGGTCTCCATGCGAGTGGCGAGGGCGAGCGCCTCATTGCTCTCGAGCCATGGTAGGGTGCCGGGGACCAGCCCCGGCTGATCCAGGGTATTCGAAGGAGAGACGGCGTAGGCGAAGATCAGGAAACCACTGCTTAATTAAATGTTAATTAAGGATATAAAGAGTAATAGAATGAGGATAGCTCAGTGAGGAAATTCAGTGGAGAAAAGAGGCTGAATAATTCAGCCAGAAGGTAAGAGAAAGAACGACATGGTGAGACCAAGTTTCGGTGAACAAGGCCCGCACTTTATTTTTCAAAGTAGTTTTTATACCTTAAGTTATGCATAGAGGATAATGGGGGAAGGGGTCGAGTCTTGCAGCAAACCAGGCTTTCTTCCTGCAAACTTATCATATGCAAAAGCTTAGGTGATTTGCATCATCTTCTGGCCCGGAGGCCTGTTAACATTTTAAGACCTTTTCTTCAGAAAACTTATTTTTCTCTAAAGGTGGTTGGTCAGGAGCCACCCTCCAAAAAAGCATTAGATAAAGTTGCATTCCTACAGAGCAAAGGTGTGGTGGGCTATAACAAGAAAAAGAATTAACTCAAGGGTCCCAGGTTACAAACATTAAAGCTACTACTTACACCAATTATATTAATCAATACACTGCCAGGGACACAGCAGGTAAGGGATATGGAAACTTAGCAGCAAACAATGGCCCAACAAGTGAAAAACCATTCACCAATACAATTTCTAATCAATCTTGTAACTCCTCAAAAGAATCTGTGTTTAGACAGTTTAGAACATCTCCTGCCTCTCACAGTTGGGAGGCTCTGAACAATCACATGTGGCCGGAAAAACCTATTCAGGCAGGCTAGAGGATTTCCAAAGGAGTTTGTAGGTTAAACACTGTCACACCCAGGAATTATTAACTGGAACTGTAAGCTAACTCTTTTTTCAGAGAGAGGTAGTGGGGGAGAGCCCCCCGTAAAGTCAGAGGTTTAGGTGAAAGCACAAGCAGAAAGTAGGCAGACTCTGGTTTTGGGGGTATATGCTCGAGAATTTCCAGGGGGACTCCTGAAGCTCGATCCCGCCTTTGCGTATGCCGAGCCTCCTTCCTCATGACCTTTGTCATGGGCGGAGTTCCTCACTGGCTCCCAGCAGTGATAGAATTCCAGTGGAGCTATTCCAGATCCTGAAAGATGATGCTGTGGAAAGTGCTGCACTCAATATGCAATATGCAATATGCACTCAATATGCAATATGCCGGCTCACGGCAGTAGGGGAATCTGGCCTCGAGACGTGTTGAAGAAGGTCTCTCGAGGTCTTTCTCGGGTTGAGGCAGGACACCCTGGGGTCCCTCGACTTGTGCAGGTGACCTCAGGGGGCTTCTCATGGTGGCTCTGAGAAGTCAGGGAAACTGGAGGTGGGAGGGGCCTCTCGGCACTCCACTGGGTTTGGTGCATTGGAAGAGGGCCTCATCTCCAGTTGAGGCAGGAACCTCAGGGTTCCTCTGACTTCAGACTCCGATCGCAAGGTCCCTGCAGACTTGGGACAGGAGAGTCAGGCCTCGTCTTGGGTTGAGGCATGGAACTCCGCTTGCCTCTCGAGGTGTTCCCGGGGAGACAGGCCACTTGTCGAGCGGTATTTGGAACCTGGGGGTCTTTTCCCGACGATGCACGGGCGAGTCACTGCCCCTTCGTGTTGACTTCATTCACAGGGTGGAGTTCGAAGAGGTGTCCGGGCATCGGGTTCTTATCAAGAGGGGACCGGGAAATCGGGGTCCTTCGGAATGTGGAACCACCCACGAGGCCACGTCTGGAATGTCGTCGTGAGACCGGCCTCATCCTGAGGTGCGACCGGAAGGTCGGGAACCCCTTCCAGACAAAGCAGGGGAGTCGACCCTCCTGTCCAGATCAGGAGGGTAGAAGGGGCTCCGAGGAAGTGTTGCCGGAAAACTTCGGTGTTCCTCTCGAGGGAGACCGGGATGTCGGGGCACTTTGTGGGTCGCATCAAGGGTGACAAGTACCGTTTCGAACTCCAATTCCTAAAGTGGGACTTCTCCTGAGACGCTGTAGCGGCACAGGGCTACATCTTGCGATGACGGGGGAACCACGTGGTTTTTCTCGAGGTGTAGCAGGATTCTCGAATTACGACGGGGAATTCAGGATGCCTCTTGTGTTGGCCCAGGGAAGTCCAATCTTCCATTCGAGTTGCGAAGGAAAGCTGGGGATTGCTCTCGAGTGACTGCAGGGCCAATAGACCTCATCTAGGCTTGTGTCCAGAAGCCAGTGTTCCTCTCCAGGGGCGACAGGGATCTCGGGGTTGCATTCCAGACACACCCGGGGAGACAGGCATCCATCTCGAGTGGAAGCAAAGAACCCCGCTCTGCTCTCGAGTCGCGACGGGTATCTCTTGGAGCTCACTGGGTGGACTAAAGGGAGTCAAGCCTCCTGAGGCGTTTGGAGAGAGGTCGCGAGATTGGTCTCTAGGCCATGCAGGAGACGAAGGCCCTCATCTCGCGATGACGGGGGAGTCTTGGGGTTGTTCTCGAGCGGCGGCCCCAGTGTGCGCTTTCTCACGAGGTACGACGGCGAGGTCAGTGAGCCTCTCGTGGGGCGCCAGGGAAGTCGGGTCTCCATGCGAGTGGCGAGGGCGAGCGCGTCATTGCTCTCGAGCCATGGTAGGGTGCCGGGGACCAGCCCCGGCTGATCCAGGGTATTCGAAGGAGAGACGGCGTAGGCGAAGATCAGGAAACCACTGCTTAATTAAATGTTAATTAAGGATATAAAGAGTAATAGAATGAGGATAGCTCAGTGAGGAAATTCAGTGGAGAAAAGAGGCTGAATAATTCAGCCAGAAGGTAAGAGAAAGAACGACATGGTGAGACCAAGTTTCGGTGAACAAGGCCCGCACTTTATTTTTCAAAGTAGTTTTTATACCTTAAGTTATGCATAGAGGATAATGGGGGAAGGGGTCGAGTCTTGCAGCAAACCAGGCTTTCTTCCTGCAAACTTATCATTTGCAAAAGCTTAGGTGATTTGCATCATCTTCCGGCCGGAGGCCTGTTAACATTTTAAGACCTTTTCTTCAGAAAACTTATTTTTCTCTAAAGGTGGTTGGTCAGGAGCCACCCTCCAAAAAAGCATTAGATAAAGTTGCATTCCTACAGAGCAAAGGTGTGGTGGGCTATAACAAGAAAAAGAATTAACTCAAGGGTCCCAGGTTACAAACATTAAAGCTACTACTTACACCAATTATATTAATCAATACACTGCCAGGGACACAGCAGGTAAGGGATATGGAAACTTAGCAGCAAACAATGGCCCAACAAGTGAAAAACCATTCACCAATACAATTTCTAATCAATCTTGTAACTCCTCAAAAGAATCTGTGTTTAGACAGTTTAGAACATCTCCTGCCTCTCACAGTTGGGAGGCTCTGAACAATCACATGTGGCCGGAAAAACCTATTCAGGCAGGCTAGAGGATTTCCAAAGGAGTTTGTAGGTTAAACACTGTCACACCCAGGAATTATTAACTGGAACTGTAAGCTAACTCTTTTTTCAGAGAGAGGTAGTGGGGGAGAGCCCCCCGTAAAGTCAGAGGTTTAGGTGAAAGCACAAGCAGAAAGTAGGCAGACTCTGGTTTTGGGGGTATATGCTCGAGAATTTCCAGGGGGACTCCTGAAGCTCGATCCCGCCTTTGCGTATGCCGAGCCTCCTTCCTCATGACCTTTGTCATGGGCGGAGTTCCTCACTGGCTCCCAGCAGTGATAGAATTCCAGTGGAGCTATTCCAGATCCTGAAAGATGATGCTGTGGAAAGTGCTGCACTCAATATGCAATATGCAATATGCACTCAATATGCAATATGCCGGCTCACGGCAGTAGGGGAATCTGGCCTCGAGACGTGTTGAAGAAGGTCTCTCGAGGTCTTTCTCGGGTTGAGGCAGGACACCCTGGGGTCCCTCGACTTGTGCAGGTGACCTCAGGGGGCTTCTCATGGTGGCTCTGAGAAGTCAGGGAAACTGGAGGTGGGAGGGGCCTCTCGGCACTCCACTGGGTTTGGTGCATTGGAAGAGGGCCTCATCTCCAGTTGAGGCAGGAACCTCAGGGTTCCTCTGACTTCAGACTCCGATCGCAAGGTCCCTGCAGACTTGGGACAGGAGAGTCAGGCCTCGTCTTGGGTTGAGGCATGGAACTCCGCTTGCCTCTCGAGGTGTTCCCGGGGAGACAGGCCACTTGTCGAGCGGTATTTGGAACCTGGGGGTCTTTTCCCGACGATGCACGGGCGAGTCACTGCCCCTTCGTGTTGACTTCATTCACAGGGTGGAGTTCGAAGAGGTGTCCGGGCATCGGGTTCTTATCAAGAGGGGACCGGGAAATCGGGGTCCTTCGGAATGTGGAACCACCCACGAGGCCACGTCTGGAATGTCGTCGTGAGACCGGCCTCATCCTGAGGTGCGACCGGAAGGTCGGGAACCCCTTCCAGACAAAGCAGGGGAGTCGACCCTCCTGTCCAGATCAGGAGGGTAGAAGGGGCTCCGAGGAAGTGTTGCCGGAAAACTTCGGTGTTCCTCTCGAGGGAGACCGGGATGTCGGGGCACTTTGTGGGTCGCATCAAGGGTGACAAGTACCGTTTCGAACTCCAATTCCTAAAGTGGGACTTCTCCTGAGACGCTGTAGCGGCACAGGGCTACATCTTGCGATGACGGGGGAACCACGTGGTTTTTCTCGAGGTGTAGCAGGATTCTCGAATTACGACGGGGAATTCAGGATGCCTCTTGTGTTGGCCCAGGGAAGTCCAATCTTCCATTCGAGTTGCGAAGGAAAGCTGGGGATTGCTCTCGAGTGACTGCAGGGCCAATAGACCTCATCTAGGCTTGTGTCCAGAAGCCAGTGTTCCTCTCCAGGGGCGACAGGGATCTCGGGGTTGCATTCCAGACACACCCGGGGAGACAGGCATCCATCTCGAGTGGAAGCAAAGAACCCCGCTCTGCTCTCGAGTCGCGACGGGTATCTCTTGGAGCTCACTGGGTGGACTAAAGGGAGTCAAGCCTCCTGAGGCGTTTGGAGAGAGGTCGCGAGATTGGTCTCTAGGCCATGCAGGAGACGAAGGCCCTCATCTCGCGATGACGGGGGAGTCTTGGGGTTGTTCTCGAGCGGCGGCCCCAGTGTGCGCTTTCTCACGAGGTACGACGGCGAGGTCAGTGAGCCTCTCGTGGGGCGCCAGGGAAGTCGGGTCTCCATGCGAGTGGCGAGGGCGAGCGCGTCATTGCTCTCGAGCCATGGTAGGGTGCCGGGGACCAGCCCCGGCTGATCCAGGGTATTCGAAGGAGAGACGGCGTAGGCGAAGATCAGGAAACCACTGCTTAATTAAATGTTAATTAAGGATATAAAGAGTAATAGAATGAGGATAGCTCAGTGAGGAAATTCAGTGGAGAAAAGAGGCTGAATAATTCAGCCAGAAGGTAAGAGAAAGAACGACATGGTGAGACCAAGTTTCGGTGAACAAGGCCCGCACTTTATTTTTCAAAGTAGTTTTTATACCTTAAGTTATGCATAGAGGATAATGGGGGAAGGGGTCGAGTCTTGCAGCAAACCAGGCTTTCTTCCTGCAAACTTATCATATGCAAAAGCTTAGGTGATTTGCATCATCTTCTGGCCCGGAGGCCTGTTAACATTTTAAGACCTTTTCTTCAGAAAACTTATTTTTCTCTAAAGGTGGTTGGTCAGGAGCCACCCTCCAAAAAAGCATTAGATAAAGTTGCATTCCTACAGAGCAAAGGTGTGGTGGGCTATAACAAGAAAAAGAATTAACTCAAGGGTCCCAGGTTACAAACATTAAAGCTACTACTTACACCAATTATATTAATCAATACACTGCCAGGGACACAGCAGGTAAGGGATATGGAAACTTAGCAGCAAACAATGGCCCAACAAGTGAAAAACCATTCACCAATACAATTTCTAATCAATCTTGTAACTCCTCAAAAGAATCTGTGTTTAGACAGTTTAGAACATCTCCTGCCTCTCACAGTTGGGAGGCTCTGAACAATCACATGTGGCCGGAAAAACCTATTCAGGCAGGCTAGAGGATTTCCAAAGGAGTTTGTAGGTTAAACACTGTCACACCCAGGAATTATTAACTGGAACTGTAAGCTAACTCTTTTTTCAGAGAGAGGTAGTGGGGGAGAGCCCCCCGTAAAGTCAGAGGTTTAGGTGAAAGCACAAGCAGAAAGTAGGCAGACTCTGGTTTTGGGGGTATATGCTCGAGAATTTCCAGGGGGACTCCTGAAGCTCGATCCCGCCTTTGCGTATGCCGAGCCTCCTTCCTCATGACCTTTGTCATGGGCGGAGTTCCTCACTGGCTCCCAGCAGTGATAGAATTCCAGTGGAGCTATTCCAGATCCTGAAAGATGATGCTGTGGAAAGTGCTGCACTCAATATGCAATATGCAATATGCACTCAATATGCAATATGCCGGCTCACGGCAGTAGGGGAATCTGGCCTCGAGACGTGTTGAAGAAGGTCTCTCGAGGTCTTTCTCGGGTTGAGGCAGGACACCCTGGGGTCCCTCGACTTGTGCAGGTGACCTCAGGGGGCTTCTCATGGTGGCTCTGAGAAGTCAGGGAAACTGGAGGTGGGAGGGGCCTCTCGGCACTCCACTGGGTTTGGTGCATTGGAAGAGGGCCTCATCTCCAGTTGAGGCAGGAACCTCAGGGTTCCTCTGACTTCAGACTCCGATCGCAAGGTCCCTGCAGACTTGGGACAGGAGAGTCAGGCCTCGTCTTGGGTTGAGGCATGGAACTCCGCTTGCCTCTCGAGGTGTTCCCGGGGAGACAGGCCACTTGTCGAGCGGTATTTGGAACCTGGGGGTCTTTTCCCGACGATGCACGGGCGAGTCACTGCCCCTTCGTGTTGACTTCATTCACAGGGTGGAGTTCGAAGAGGTGTCCGGGCATCGGGTTCTTATCAAGAGGGGACCGGGAAATCGGGGTCCTTCGGAATGTGGAACCACCCACGAGGCCACGTCTGGAATGTCGTCGTGAGACCGGCCTCATCCTGAGGTGCGACCGGAAGGTCGGGAACCCCTTCCAGACAAAGCAGGGGAGTCGACCCTCCTGTCCAGATCAGGAGGGTAGAAGGGGCTCAGAGGAAGTGTTGCCGGAAAACTTCGGTGTTCCTCTCGAGGGAGACCGGGATGTCGGGGCACTTTGTGGGTCGCATCAAGGGTGACAAGTACCGTTTCGAACTCCAATTCCTAAAGTGGGACTTCTCCTGAGACGCTGTAGCGGCACAGGGCTACATCTTGCGATGACGGGGGAACCACGTGGTTTTTCTCGAGGTGTAGCAGGATTCTCGAATTACGACGGGGAATTCAGGATGCCTCTTGTGTTGGCCCAGGGAAGTCCAATCTTCCATTCGAGTTGCGAAGGAAAGCTGGGGATTGCTCTCGAGTGACTGCAGGGCCAATAGACCTCATCTAGGCTTGTGTCCAGAAGCCAGTGTTCCTCTCCAGGGGCGACAGGGATCTCGGGGTTGCATTCCAGACACACCCGGGGAGACAGGCATCCATCTCGAGTGGAAGCAAAGAACCCCGCTCTGCTCTCGAGTCGCGACGGGTATCTCTTGGAGCTCACTGGGTGGACTAAAGGGAGTCAAGCCTCCTGAGGCGTTTGGAGAGAGGTCGCGAGATTGGTCTCTAGGCCATGCAGGAGACGAAGGCCCTCATCTCGCGATGACGGGGGAGTCTTGGGGTTGTTCTCGAGCGGCGGCCCCAGTGTGCGCTTTCTCACGAGGTACGACGGCGAGGTCAGTGAGCCTCTCGTGGGGCGCCAGGGAAGTCGGGTCTCCATGCGAGTGGCGAGGGCGAGCGCCGTCATTGCTCTCGAGCCATGGTAGGGTGCCGGGGACCAGCCCCGGCTGATCCAGGGTATTCGAAGGAGAGACGGCGTAGGCGAAGATCAGGAAACCACTGCTTAATTAAATGTTAATTAAGGATATAAAGAGTAATAGAATGAGGATAGCTCAGTGAGGAAATTCAGTGGAGAAAAGAGGCTGAATAATTCAGCCAGAAGGTAAGAGAAAGAACGACATGGTGAGACCAAGTTTCGGTGAACAAGGCCCGCACTTTATTTTTCAAAGTAGTTTTTATACCTTAAGTTATGCATAGAGGATAATGGGGGAAGGGGTCGAGTCTTGCAGCAAACCAGGCTTTCTTCCTGCAAACTTATCATATGCAAAAGCTTAGGTGATTTGCATCATCTTCTGGCCCGGAGGCCTGTTAACATTTTAAGACCTTTTCTTCAGAAAACTTATTTTTCTCTAAAGGTGGTTGGTCAGGAGCCACCCTCCAAAAAAGCATTAGATAAAGTTGCATTCCTACAGAGCAAAGGTGTGGTGGGCTATAACAAGAAAAAGAATTAACTCAAGGGTCCCAGGTTACAAACATTAAAGCTACTACTTACACCAATTATATTAATCAATACACTGCCAGGGACACAGCAGGTAAGGGATATGGAAACTTAGCAGCAAACAATGGCCCAACAAGTGAAAAACCATTCACCAATACAATTTCTAATCAATCTTGTAACTCCTCAAAAGAATCTGTGTTTAGACAGTTTAGAACATCTCCTGCCTCTCACAGTTGGGAGGCTCTGAACAATCACATGTGGCCGGAAAAACCTATTCAGGCAGGCTAGAGGATTTCCAAAGGAGTTTGTAGGTTAAACACTGTCACACCCAGGAATTATTAACTGGAACTGTAAGCTAACTCTTTTTTCAGAGAGAGGTAGTGGGGGAGAGCCCCCCGTAAAGTCAGAGGTTTAGGTGAAAGCACAAGCAGAAAGTAGGCAGACTCTGGTTTTGGGGGTATATGCTCGAGAATTTCCAGGGGGACTCCTGAAGCTCGATCCCGCCTTTGCGTATGCCGAGCCTCCTTCCTCATGACCTTTGTCATGGGCGGAGTTCCTCACTGGCTCCCAGCAGTGATAGAATTCCAGTGGAGCTATTCCAGATCCTGAAAGATGATGCTGTGGAAAGTGCTGCACTCAATATGCAATATGCAATATGCACTCAATATGCAATATGCCGGCTCACGGCAGTAGGGGAATCTGGCCTCGAGACGTGTTGAAGAAGGTCTCTCGAGGTCTTTCTCGGGTTGAGGCAGGACACCCTGGGGTCCCTCGACTTGTGCAGGTGACCTCAGGGGGCTTCTCATGGTGGCTCTGAGAAGTCAGGGAAACTGGAGGTGGGAGGGGCCTCTCGGCACTCCACTGGGTTTGGTGCATTGGAAGAGGGCCTCATCTCCAGTTGAGGCAGGAACCTCAGGGTTCCTCTGACTTCAGACTCCGATCGCAAGGTCCCTGCAGACTTGGGACAGGAGAGTCAGGCCTCGTCTTGGGTTGAGGCATGGAACTCCGCTTGCCTCTCGAGGTGTTCCCGGGGAGACAGGCCACTTGTCGAGCGGTATTTGGAACCTGGGGGTCTTTTCCCGACGATGCACGGGCGAGTCACTGCCCCTTCGTGTTGACTTCATTCACAGGGTGGAGTTCGAAGAGGTGTCCGGGCATCGGGTTCTTATCAAGAGGGGACCGGGAAATCGGGGTCCTTCGGAATGTGGAACCACCCACGAGGCCACGTCTGGAATGTCGTCGTGAGACCGGCCTCATCCTGAGGTGCGACCGGAAGGTCGGGAACCCCTTCCAGACAAAGCAGGGGAGTCGACCCTCCTGTCCAGATCAGGAGGGTAGAAGAGGCTCAGAGGAAGTGTTGCCGGAAAACTTCGGTGTTCCTCTCGAGGGAGACCGGGATGTCGGGGCACTTTGTGGGTCGCATCAAGGGTGACAAGTACCGTTTCGAACTCCAATTCCTAAAGTGGGACTTCTCCTGAGACGCTGTAGCGGCACAGGGCTACATCTTGCGATGACGGGGGAACCACGTGGTTTTTCTCGAGGTGTAGCAGGATTCTCGAATTACGACGGGGAATTCAGGATGCCTCTTGTGTTGGCCCAGGGAAGTCCAATCTTCCATTCGAGTTGCGAAGGAAAGCTGGGGATTGCTCTCGAGTGACTGCAGGGCCAATAGACCTCATCTAGGCTTGTGTCCAGAAGCCAGTGTTCCTCTCCAGGGGCGACAGGGATCTCGGGGTTGCATTCCAGACACACCCGGGGAGACAGGCATCCATCTCGAGTGGAAGCAAAGAACCCCGCTCTGCTCTCGAGTCGCGACGGGTATCTCTTGGAGCTCACTGGGTGGACTAAAGGGAGTCAAGCCTCCTGAGGCGTTTGGAGAGAGGTCGCGAGATTGGTCTCTAGGCCATGCAGGAGACGAAGGCCCTCATCTCGCGATGACGGGGGAGTCTTGGGGTTGTTCTCGAGCGGCGGCCCCAGTGTGCGCTTTCTCACGAGGTACGACGGCGAGGTCAGTGAGCCTCTCGTGGGGCGCCAGGGAAGTCGGGTCTCCATGCGAGTGGCGAGGGCGAGCGCGTCATTGCTCTCGAGCCATGGTAGGGTGCCGGGGACCAGCCCCGGCTGATCCAGGGTATTCGAAGGAGAGACGGCGTAGGCGAAGATCAGGAAACCACTGCTTAATTAAATGTTAATTAAGGATATAAAGAGTAATAGAATGAGGATAGCTCAGTGAGGAAATTCAGTGGAGAAAAGAGGCTGAATAATTCAGCCAGAAGGTAAGAGAAAGAACGACATGGTGAGACCAAGTTTCGGTGAACAAGGCCCGCACTTTATTTTTCAAAGTAGTTTTTATACCTTAAGTTATGCATAGAGGATAATGGGGGAAGGGGTCGAGTCTTGCAGCAAACCAGGCTTTCTTCCTGCAAACTTATCATATGCAAAAGCTTAGGTGATTTGCATCATCTTCTGGCCCGGAGGCCTGTTAACATTTTAAGACCTTTTCTTCAGAAAACTTATTTTTCTCTAAAGGTGGTTGGTCAGGAGCCACCCTCCAAAAAAGCATTAGATAAAGTTGCATTCCTACAGAGCAAAGGTGTGGTGGGCTATAACAAGAAAAAGAATTAACTCAAGGGTCCCAGGTTACAAACATTAAAGCTACTACTTACACCAATTATATTAATCAATACACTGCCAGGGACACAGCAGGTAAGGGATATGGAAACTTAGCAGCAAACAATGGCCCAACAAGTGAAAAACCATTCACCAATACAATTTCTAATCAATCTTGTAACTCCTCAAAAGAATCTGTGTTTAGACAGTTTAGAACATCTCCTGCCTCTCACAGTTGGGAGGCTCTGAACAATCACATGTGGCCGGAAAAACCTATTCAGGCAGGCTAGAGGATTTCCAAAGGAGTTTGTAGGTTAAACACTGTCACACCCAGGAATTATTAACTGGAACTGTAAGCTAACTCTTTTTTCAGAGAGAGGTAGTGGGGGAGAGCCCCCCGTAAAGTCAGAGGTTTAGGTGAAAGCACAAGCAGAAAGTAGGCAGACTCTGGTTTTGGGGGTATATGCTCGAGAATTTCCAGGGGGACTCCTGAAGCTCGATCCCGCCTTTGCGTATGCCGAGCCTCCTTCCTCATGACCTTTGTCATGGGCGGAGTTCCTCACTGGCTCCCAGCAGTGATAGAATTCCAGTGGAGCTATTCCAGATCCTGAAAGATGATGCTGTGGAAAGTGCTGCACTCAATATGCAATATGCAATATGCACTCAATATGCAATATGCCGGCTCACGGCAGTAGGGGAATCTGGCCTCGAGACGTGTTGAAGAAGGTCTCTCGAGGTCTTTCTCGGGTTGAGGCAGGACACCCTGGGGTCCCTCGACTTGTGCAGGTGACCTCAGGGGGCTTCTCATGGTGGCTCTGAGAAGTCAGGGAAACTGGAGGTGGGAGGGGCCTCTCGGCACTCCACTGGGTTTGGTGCATTGGAAGAGGGCCTCATCTCCAGTTGAGGCAGGAACCTCAGGGTTCCTCTGACTTCAGACTCCGATCGCAAGGTCCCTGCAGACTTGGGACAGGAGAGTCAGGCCTCGTCTTGGGTTGAGGCATGGAACTCCGCTTGCCTCTCGAGGTGTTCCCGGGGAGACAGGCCACTTGTCGAGCGGTATTTGGAACCTGGGGGTCTTTTCCCGACGATGCACGGGCGAGTCACTGCCCCTTCGTGTTGACTTCATTCACAGGGTGGAGTTCGAAGAGGTGTCCGGGCATCGGGTTCTTATCAAGAGGGGACCGGGAAATCGGGGTCCTTCGGAACGTGGAACCACCCACGAGGCCACGTCTGGAATGTCGTCGTGAGACCGGCCTCATCCTGAGGTGCGACCGGAAGGTCGGGAACCCCTTCCAGACAAAGCAGGGGAGTCGACCCTCCTGTCCAGATCAGGAGGGTAGAAGAGGCTCAGAGGAAGTGTTGCCGGAAAACTTCGGTGTTCCTCTCGAGGGAGACCGGGATGTCGGGGCACTTTGTGGGTCGCATCAAGGGTGACAAGTACCGTTTCGAACTCCAATTCCTAAAGTGGGACTTCTCCTGAGACGCTGTAGCGGCACAGGGCTACATCTTGCGATGACGGGGGAACCACGTGGTTTTTCTCGAGGTGTAGCAGGATTCTCGAATTACGACGGGGAATTCAGGATGCCTCTTGTGTTGGCCCAGGGAAGTCCAATCTTCCATTCGAGTTGCGAAGGAAAGCTGGGGATTGCTCTCGAGTGACTGCAGGGCCAATAGACCTCATCTAGGCTTGTGTCCAGAAGCCAGTGTTCCTCTCCAGGGGCGACAGGGATCTCGGGGTTGCATTCCAGACACACCCGGGGAGACAGGCATCCATCTCGAGTGGAAGCAAAGAACCCCGCTCTGCTCTCGAGTCGCGACGGGTATCTCTTGGAGCTCACTGGGTGGACTAAAGGGAGTCAAGCCTCCTGAGGCGTTTGGAGAGAGGTCGCGAGATTGGTCTCTAGGCCATGCAGGAGACGAAGGCCCTCATCTCGCGATGACGGGGGAGTCTTGGGGTTGTTCTCGAGCGGCGGCCCCAGTGTGCGCTTTCTCACGAGGTACGACGGCGAGGTCAGTGAGCCTCTCGTGGGGCGCCAGGGAAGTCGGGTCTCCATGCGAGTGGCGAGGGCGAGCGCCTCATTGCTCTCGAGCCATGGTAGGGTGCCGGGGACCAGCCCCGGCTGATCCAGGGTATTCGAAGGAGAGACGGCGTAGGCGAAGATCAGGAAACCACTGCTTAATTAAATGTTAATTAAGGATATAAAGAGTAATAGAATGAGGATAGCTCAGTGAGGAAATTCAGTGGAGAAAAGAGGCTGAATAATTCAGCCAGAAGGTAAGAGAAAGAACGACATGGTGAGACCAAGTTTCGGTGAACAAGGCCCGCACTTTATTTTTCAAAGTAGTTTTTATACCTTAAGTTATGCATAGAGGATAATGGGGGAAGGGGTCGAGTCTTGCAGCAAACCAGGCTTTCTTCCTGCAAACTTATCATATGCAAAAGCTTAGGTGATTTGCATCATCTTCTGGCCCGGAGGCCTGTTAACATTTTAAGACCTTTTCTTCAGAAAACTTATTTTTCTCTAAAGGTGGTTGGTCAGGAGCCACCCTCCAAAAAAGCATTAGATAAAGTTGCATTCCTACAGAGCAAAGGTGTGGTGGGCTATAACAAGAAAAAGAATTAACTCAAGGGTCCCAGGTTACAAACATTAAAGCTACTACTTACACCAATTATATTAATCAATACACTGCCAGGGACACAGCAGGTAAGGGATATGGAAACTTAGCAGCAAACAATGGCCCAACAAGTGAAAAACCATTCACCAATACAATTTCTAATCAATCTTGTAACTCCTCAAAAGAATCTGTGTTTAGACAGTTTAGAACATCTCCTGCCTCTCACAGTTGGGAGGCTCTGAACAATCACATGTGGCCGGAAAAACCTATTCAGGCAGGCTAGAGGATTTCCAAAGGAGTTTGTAGGTTAAACACTGTCACACCCAGGAATTATTAACTGGAACTGTAAGCTAACTCTTTTTTCAGAGAGAGGTAGTGGGGGAGAGCCCCCCGTAAAGTCAGAGGTTTAGGTGAAAGCACAAGCAGAAAGTAGGCAGACTCTGGTTTTGGGGGTATATGCTCGAGAATTTCCAGGGGGACTCCTGAAGCTCGATCCCGCCTTTGCGTATGCCGAGCCTCCTTCCTCATGACCTTTGTCATGGGCGGAGTTCCTCACTGGCTCCCAGCAGTGATAGAATTCCAGTGGAGCTATTCCAGATCCTGAAAGATGATGCTGTGGAAAGTGCTGCACTCAATATGCAATATGCAATATGCACTCAATATGCAATATGCCGGCTCACGGCAGTAGGGGAATCTGGCCTCGAGACGTGTTGAAGAAGGTCTCTCGAGGTCTTTCTCGGGTTGAGGCAGGACACCCTGGGGTCCCTCGACTTGTGCAGGTGACCTCAGGGGGCTTCTCATGGTGGCTCTGAGAAGTCAGGGAAACTGGAGGTGGGAGGGGCCTCTCGGCACTCCACTGGGTTTGGTGCATTGGAAGAGGGCCTCATCTCCAGTTGAGGCAGGAACCTCAGGGTTCCTCTGACTTCAGACTCCGATCGCAAGGTCCCTGCAGACTTGGGACAGGAGAGTCAGGCCTCGTCTTGGGTTGAGGCATGGAACTCCGCTTGCCTCTCGAGGTGTTCCCGGGGAGACAGGCCACTTGTCGAGCGGTATTTGGAACCTGGGGGTCTTTTCCCGACGATGCACGGGCGAGTCACTGCCCCTTCGTGTTGACTTCATTCACAGGGTGGAGTTCGAAGAGGTGTCCGGGCATCGGGTTCTTATCAAGAGGGCACCGGGAAATCGGGGTCCTTCGGAACGTGGAACCACCCACGAGGCCACGTCTGGAATGTCGTCGTGAGACCGGCCTCATCCTGAGGTGCGACCGGAAGGTCGGGAACCCCTTCCAGACAAAGCAGGGGAGTCGACCCTCCTGTCCAGATCAGGAGGGTAGAAGAGGCTCAGAGGAAGTGTTGCCGGAAAACTTCGGTGTTCCTCTCGAGGGAGACCGGGATGTCGGGGCACTTTGTGGGTCGCATCAAGGGTGACAAGTACCGTTTCGAACTCCAATTCCTAAAGTGGGACTTCTCCTGAGACGCTGTAGCGGCACAGGGCTACATCTTGCGATGACGGGGGAACCACGTGGTTTTTCTCGAGGTGTAGCAGGATTCTCGAATTACGACGGGGAATTCAGGATGCCTCTTGTGTTGGCCCAGGGAAGTCCAATCTTCCATTCGAGTTGCGAAGGAAAGCTGGGGATTGCTCTCGAGTGACTGCAGGGCCAATAGACCTCATCTAGGCTTGTGTCCAGAAGCCAGTGTTCCTCTCCAGGGGCGACAGGGATCTCGGGGTTGCATTCCAGACACACCCGGGGAGACAGGCATCCATCTCGAGTGGAAGCAAAGAACCCCGCTCTGCTCTCGAGTCGCGACGGGTATCTCTTGGAGCTCACTGGGTGGACTAAAGGGAGTCAAGCCTCCTGAGGCGTTTGGAGAGAGGTCGCGAGATTGGTCTCTAGGCCATGCAGGAGACGAAGGCCCTCATCTCGCGATGACGGGGGAGTCTTGGGGTTGTTCTCGAGCGGCGGCCCCAGTGTGCGCTTTCTCACGAGGTACGACGGCGAGGTCAGTGAGCCTCTCGTGGGGCGCCAGGGAAGTCGGGTCTCCATGCGAGTGGCGAGGGCGAGCGCCGTCATTGCTCTCGAGCCATGGTAGGGTGCCGGGGACCAGCCCCGGCTGATCCAGGGTATTCGAAGGAGAGACGGCGTAGGCGAAGATCAGGAAACCACTGCTTAATTAAATGTTAATTAAGGATATAAAGAGTAATAGAATGAGGATAGCTCAGTGAGGAAATTCAGTGGAGAAAAGAGGCTGAATAATTCAGCCAGAAGGTAAGAGAAAGAACGACATGGTGAGACCAAGTTTCGGTGAACAAGGCCCGCACTTTATTTTTCAAAGTAGTTTTTATACCTTAAGTTATGCATAGAGGATAATGGGGGAAGGGGTCGAGTCTTGCAGCAAACCAGGCTTTCTTCCTGCAAACTTATCATATGCAAAAGCTTAGGTGATTTGCATCATCTTCTGGCCCGGAGGCCTGTTAACATTTTAAGACCTTTTCTTCAGAAAACTTATTTTTCTCTAAAGGTGGTTGGTCAGGAGCCACCCTCCAAAAAAGCATTAGATAAAGTTGCATTCCTACAGAGCAAAGGTGTGGTGGGCTATAACAAGAAAAAGAATTAACTCAAGGGTCCCAGGTTACAAACATTAAAGCTACTACTTACACCAATTATATTAATCAATACACTGCCAGGGACACAGCAGGTAAGGGATATGGAAACTTAGCAGCAAACAATGGCCCAACAAGTGAAAAACCATTCACCAATACAATTTCTAATCAATCTTGTAACTCCTCAAAAGAATCTGTGTTTAGACAGTTTAGAACATCTCCTGCCTCTCACAGTTGGGAGGCTCTGAACAATCACATGTGGCCGGAAAAACCTATTCAGGCAGGCTAGAGGATTTCCAAAGGAGTTTGTAGGTTAAACACTGTCACACCCAGGAATTATTAACTGGAACTGTAAGCTAACTCTTTTTTCAGAGAGAGGTAGTGGGGGAGAGCCCCCCGTAAAGTCAGAGGTTTAGGTGAAAGCACAAGCAGAAAGTAGGCAGACTCTGGTTTTGGGGGTATATGCTCGAGAATTTCCAGGGGGACTCCTGAAGCTCGATCCCGCCTTTGCGTATGCCGAGCCTCCTTCCTCATGACCTTTGTCATGGGCGGAGTTCCTCACTGGCTCCCAGCAGTGATAGAATTCCAGTGGAGCTATTCCAGATCCTGAAAGATGATGCTGTGGAAAGTGCTGCACTCAATATGCAATATGCAATATGCACTCAATATGCAATATGCCGGCTCACGGCAGTAGGGGAATCTGGCCTCGAGACGTGTTGAAGAAGGTCTCTCGAGGTCTTTCTCGGGTTGAGGCAGGACACCCTGGGGTCCCTCGACTTGTGCAGGTGACCTCAGGGGGCTTCTCATGGTGGCTCTGAGAAGTCAGGGAAACTGGAGGTGGGAGGGGCCTCTCGGCACTCCACTGGGTTTGGTGCATTGGAAGAGGGCCTCATCTCCAGTTGAGGCAGGAACCTCAGGGTTCCTCTGACTTCAGACTCCGATCGCAAGGTCCCTGCAGACTTGGGACAGGAGAGTCAGGCCTCGTCTTGGGTTGAGGCATGGAACTCCGCTTGCCTCTCGAGGTGTTCCCGGGGAGACAGGCCACTTGTCGAGCGGTATTTGGAACCTGGGGGTCTTTTCCCGACGATGCACGGGCGAGTCACTGCCCCTTCGTGTTGACTTCATTCACAGGGTGGAGTTCGAAGAGGTGTCCGGGCATCGGGTTCTTATCAAGAGGGGACCGGGAAATCGGGGTCCTTCGGAATGTGGAACCACCCACGAGGCCACGTCTGGAATGTCGTCGTGAGACCGGCCTCATCCTGAGGTGCGACCGGAAGGTCGGGAACCCCTTCCAGACAAAGCAGGGGAGTCGACCCTCCTGTCCAGATCAGGAGGGTAGAAGAGGCTCAGAGGAAGTGTTGCCGGAAAACTTCGGTGTTCCTCTCGAGGGAGACCGGGATGTCGGGGCACTTTGTGGGTCGCATCAAGGGTGACAAGTACCGTTTCGAACTCCAATTCCTAAAGTGGGACTTCTCCTGAGACGCTGTAGCGGCACAGGGCTACATCTTGCGATGACGGGGGAACCACGTGGTTTTTCTCGAGGTGTAGCAGGATTCTCGAATTACGACGGGGAATTCAGGATGCCTCTTGTGTTGGCCCAGGGAAGTCCAATCTTCCATTCGAGTTGCGAAGGAAAGCTGGGGATTGCTCTCGAGTGACTGCAGGGCCAATAGACCTCATCTAGGCTTGTGTCCAGAAGCCAGTGTTCCTCTCCAGGGGCGACAGGGATCTCGGGGTTGCATTCCAGACACACCCGGGGAGACAGGCATCCATCTCGAGTGGAAGCAAAGAACCCCGCTCTGCTCTCGAGTCGCGACGGGTATCTCTTGGAGCTCACTGGGTGGACTAAAGGGAGTCAAGCCTCCTGAGGCGTTTGGAGAGAGGTCGCGAGATTGGTCTCTAGGCCATGCAGGAGACGAAGGCCCTCATCTCGCGATGACGGGGGAGTCTTGGGGTTGTTCTCGAGCGGCGGCCCCAGTGTGCGCTTTCTCACGAGGTACGACGGCGAGGTCAGTGAGCCTCTCGTGGGGCGCCAGGGAAGTCGGGTCTCCATGCGAGTGGCGAGGGCGAGCGCGTCATTGCTCTCGAGCCATGGTAGGGTGCCGGGGACCAGCCCCGGCTGATCCAGGGTATTCGAAGGAGAGACGGCGTAGGCGAAGATCAGGAAACCACTGCTTAATTAAATGTTAATTAAGGATATAAAGAGTAATAGAATGAGGATAGCTCAGTGAGGAAATTCAGTGGAGAAAAGAGGCTGAATAATTCAGCCAGAAGGTAAGAGAAAGAACGACATGGTGAGACCAAGTTTCGGTGAACAAGGCCCGCACTTTATTTTTCAAAGTAGTTTTTATACCTTAAGTTATGCATAGAGGATAATGGGGGAAGGGGTCGAGTCTTGCAGCAAACCAGGCTTTCTTCCTGCAAACTTATCATATGCAAAAGCTTAGGTGATTTGCATCATCTTCTGGCCCGGAGGCCTGTTAACATTTTAAGACCTTTTCTTCAGAAAACTTATTTTTCTCTAAAGGTGGTTGGTCAGGAGCCACCCTCCAAAAAAGCATTAGATAAAGTTGCATTCCTACAGAGCAAAGGTGTGGTGGGCTATAACAAGAAAAAGAATTAACTCAAGGGTCCCAGGTTACAAACATTAAAGCTACTACTTACACCAATTATATTAATCAATACACTGCCAGGGACACAGCAGGTAAGGGATATGGAAACTTAGCAGCAAACAATGGCCCAACAAGTGAAAAACCATTCACCAATACAATTTCTAATCAATCTTGTAACTCCTCAAAAGAATCTGTGTTTAGACAGTTTAGAACATCTCCTGCCTCTCACAGTTGGGAGGCTCTGAACAATCACATGTGGCCGGAAAAACCTATTCAGGCAGGCTAGAGGATTTCCAAAGGAGTTTGTAGGTTAAACACTGTCACACCCAGGAATTATTAACTGGAACTGTAAGCTAACTCTTTTTTCAGAGAGAGGTAGTGGGGGAGAGCCCCCGTAAAGTCAGAGGTTTAGGTGAAAGCACAAGCAGAAAGTAGGCAGACTCTGGTTTTGGGGGTATATGCTCGAGAATTTCCAGGGGGACTCCTGAAGCTCGATCCCGCCTTTGCGTATGCCGAGCCTCCTTCCTCATGACCTTTGTCATGGGCGGAGTTCCTCACTGGCTCCCAGCAGTGATAGAATTCCAGTGGAGCTATTCCAGATCCTGAAAGATGATGCTGTGGAAAGTGCTGCACTCAATATGCAATATGCAATATGCACTCAATATGCAATATGCCGGCTCACGGCAGTAGGGGAATCTGGCCTCGAGACGTGTTGAAGAAGGTCTCTCGAGGTCTTTCTCGGGTTGAGGCAGGACACCCTGGGGTCCCTCGACTTGTGCAGGTGACCTCAGGGGGCTTCTCATGGTGGCTCTGAGAAGTCAGGGAAACTGGAGGTGGGAGGGGCCTCTCGGCACTCCACTGGGTTTGGTGCATTGGAAGAGGGCCTCATCTCCAGTTGAGGCAGGAACCTCAGGGTTCCTCTGACTTCAGACTCCGATCGCAAGGTCCCTGCAGACTTGGGACAGGAGAGTCAGGCCTCGTCTTGGGTTGAGGCATGGAACTCCGCTTGCCTCTCGAGGTGTTCCCGGGGAGACAGGCCACTTGTCGAGCGGTATTTGGAACCTGGGGGTCTTTTCCCGACGATGCACGGGCGAGTCACTGCCCCTTCGTGTTGACTTCATTCACAGGGTGGAGTTCGAAGAGGTGTCCGGGCATCGGGTTCTTATCAAGAGGGGACCGGGAAATCGGGGTCCTTCGGAACGTGGAACCACCCACGAGGCCACGTCTGGAATGTCGTCGTGAGACCGGCCTCATCCTGAGGTGCGACCGGAAGGTCGGGAACCCCTTCCAGACAAAGCAGGGGAGTCGACCCTCCTGTCCAGATCAGGAGGGTAGAAGAGGCTCAGAGGAAGTGTTGCCGGAAAACTTCGGTGTTCCTCTCGAGGGAGACCGGGATGTCGGGGCACTTTGTGGGTCGCATCAAGGGTGACAAGTACCGTTTCGAACTCCAATTCCTAAAGTGGGACTTCTCCTGAGACGCTGTAGCGGCACAGGGCTACATCTTGCGATGACGGGGGAACCACGTGGTTTTTCTCGAGGTGTAGCAGGATTCTCGAATTACGACGGGGAATTCAGGATGCCTCTTGTGTTGGCCCAGGGAAGTCCAATCTTCCATTCGAGTTGCGAAGGAAAGCTGGGGATTGCTCTCGAGTGACTGCAGGGCCAATAGACCTCATCTAGGCTTGTGTCCAGAAGCCAGTGTTCCTCTCCAGGGGCGACAGGGATCTCGGGGTTGCATTCCAGACACACCCGGGGAGACAGGCATCCATCTCGAGTGGAAGCAAAGAACCCCGCTCTGCTCTCGAGTCGCGACGGGTATCTCTTGGAGCTCACTGGGTGGACTAAAGGGAGTCAAGCCTCCTGAGGCGTTTGGAGAGAGGTCGCGAGATTGGTCTCTAGGCCATGCAGGAGACGAAGGCCCTCATCTCGCGATGACGGGGGAGTCTTGGGGTTGTTCTCGAGCGGCGGCCCCAGTGTGCGCTTTCTCACGAGGTACGACGGCGAGGTCAGTGAGCCTCTCGTGGGGCGCCAGGGAAGTCGGGTCTCCATGCGAGTGGCGAGGGCGAGCGCCTCATTGCTCTCGAGCCATGGTAGGGTGCCGGGGACCAGCCCCGGCTGATCCAGGGTATTCGAAGGAGAGACGGCGTAGGCGAAGATCAGGAAACCACTGCTTAATTAAATGTTAATTAAGGATATAAAGAGTAATAGAATGAGGATAGCTCAGTGAGGAAATTCAGTGGAGAAAAGAGGCTGAATAATTCAGCCAGAAGGTAAGAGAAAGAACGACATGGTGAGACCAAGTTTCGGTGAACAAGGCCCGCACTTTATTTTTCAAAGTAGTTTTTATACCTTAAGTTATGCATAGAGGATAATGGGGGAAGGGGTCGAGTCTTGCAGCAAACCAGGCTTTCTTCCTGCAAACTTATCATATGCAAAAGCTTAGGTGATTTGCATCATCTTCTGGCCCGGAGGCCTGTTAACATTTTAAGACCTTTTCTTCAGAAAACTTATTTTTCTCTAAAGGTGGTTGGTCAGGAGCCACCCTCCAAAAAAGCATTAGATAAAGTTGCATTCCTACAGAGCAAAGGTGTGGTGGGCTATAACAAGAAAAAGAATTAACTCAAGGGTCCCAGGTTACAAACATTAAAGCTACTACTTACACCAATTATATTAATCAATACACTGCCAGGGACACAGCAGGTAAGGGATATGGAAACTTAGCAGCAAACAATGGCCCAACAAGTGAAAAACCATTCACCAATACAATTTCTAATCAATCTTGTAACTCCTCAAAAGAATCTGTGTTTAGACAGTTTAGAACATCTCCTGCCTCTCACAGTTGGGAGGCTCTGAACAATCACATGTGGCCGGAAAAACCTATTCAGGCAGGCTAGAGGATTTCCAAAGGAGTTTGTAGGTTAAACACTGTCACACCCAGGAATTATTAACTGGAACTGTAAGCTAACTCTTTTTTCAGAGAGAGGTAGTGGGGGAGAGCCCCGCGTAAAGTCAGAGGTTTAGGTGAAAGCACAAGCAGAAAGTAGGCAGACTCTGGTTTTGGGGGTATATGCTCGAGAATTTCCAGGGGGACTCCTGAAGCTCGATCCCGCCTTTGCGTATGCCGAGCCTCCTTCCTCATGACCTTTGTCATGGGCGGAGTTCCTCACTGGCTCCCAGCAGTGATAGAATTCCAGTGGAGCTATTCCAGATCCTGAAAGATGATGCTGTGGAAAGTGCTGCACTCAATATGCAATATGCAATATGCACTCAATATGCAATATGCCGGCTCACGGCAGTAGGGGAATCTGGCCTCGAGACGTGTTGAAGAAGGTCTCTCGAGGTCTTTCTCGGGTTGAGGCAGGACACCCTGGGGTCCCTCGACTTGTGCAGGTGACCTCAGGGGGCTTCTCATGGTGGCTCTGAGAAGTCAGGGAAACTGGAGGTGGGAGGGGCCTCTCGGCACTCCACTGGGTTTGGTGCATTGGAAGAGGGCCTCATCTCCAGTTGAGGCAGGAACCTCAGGGTTCCTCTGACTTCAGACTCCGATCGCAAGGTCCCTGCAGACTTGGGACAGGAGAGTCAGGCCTCGTCTTGGGTTGAGGCATGGAACTCCGCTTGCCTCTCGAGGTGTTCCCGGGGAGACAGGCCACTTGTCGAGCGGTATTTGGAACCTGGGGGTCTTTTCCCGACGATGCACGGGCGAGTCACTGCCCCTTCGTGTTGACTTCATTCACAGGGTGGAGTTCGAAGAGGTGTCCGGGCATCGGGTTCTTATCAAGAGGGGACCGGGAAATCGGGGTCCTTCGGAATGTGGAACCACCCACGAGGCCACGTCTGGAATGTCGTCGTGAGACCGGCCTCATCCTGAGGTGCGACCGGAAGGTCGGGAACCCCTTCCAGACAAAGCAGGGGAGTCGACCCTCCTGTCCAGATCAGGAGGGTAGAAGAGGCTCAGAGGAAGTGTTGCCGGAAAACTTCGGTGTTCCTCTCGAGGGAGACCGGGATGTCGGGGCACTTTGTGGGTCGCATCAAGGGTGACAAGTACCGTTTCGAACTCCAATTCCTAAAGTGGGACTTCTCCTGAGACGCTGTAGCGGCACAGGGCTACATCTTGCGATGACGGGGGAACCACGTGGTTTTTCTCGAGGTGTAGCAGGATTCTCGAATTACGACGGGGAATTCAGGATGCCTCTTGTGTTGGCCCAGGGAAGTCCAATCTTCCATTCGAGTTGCGAAGGAAAGCTGGGGATTGCTCTCGAGTGACTGCAGGGCCAATAGACCTCATCTAGGCTTGTGTCCAGAAGCCAGTGTTCCTCTCCAGGGGCGACAGGGATCTCGGGGTTGCATTCCAGACACACCCGGGGAGACAGGCATCCATCTCGAGTGGAAGCAAAGAACCCCGCTCTGCTCTCGAGTCGCGACGGGTATCTCTTGGAGCTCACTGGGTGGACTAAAGGGAGTCAAGCCTCCTGAGGCGTTTGGAGAGAGGTCGCGAGATTGGTCTCTAGGCCATGCAGGAGACGAAGGCCCTCATCTCGCGATGACGGGGGAGTCTTGGGGTTGTTCTCGAGCGGCGGCCCCAGTGTGCGCTTTCTCACGAGGTACGACGGCGAGGTCAGTGAGCCTCTCGTGGGGCGCCAGGGAAGTCGGGTCTCCATGCGAGTGGCGAGGGCGAGCGCGTCATTGCTCTCGAGCCATGGTAGGGTGCCGGGGACCAGCCCCGGCTGATCCAGGGTATTCGAAGGAGAGACGGCGTAGGCGAAGATCAGGAAACCACTGCTTAATTAAATGTTAATTAAGGATATAAAGAGTAATAGAATGAGGATAGCTCAGTGAGGAAATTCAGTGGAGAAAAGAGGCTGAATAATTCAGCCAGAAGGTAAGAGAAAGAACGACATGGTGAGACCAAGTTTCGGTGAACAAGGCCCGCACTTTATTTTTCAAAGTAGTTTTTATACCTTAAGTTATGCATAGAGGATAATGGGGGAAGGGGTCGAGTCTTGCAGCAAACCAGGCTTTCTTCCTGCAAACTTATCATATGCAAAAGCTTAGGTGATTTGCATCATCTTCTGGCCCGGAGGCCTGTTAACATTTTAAGACCTTTTCTTCAGAAAACTTATTTTTCTCTAAAGGTGGTTGGTCAGGAGCCACCCTCCAAAAAAGCATTAGATAAAGTTGCATTCCTACAGAGCAAAGGTGTGGTGGGCTATAACAAGAAAAAGAATTAACTCAAGGGTCCCAGGTTACAAACATTAAAGCTACTACTTACACCAATTATATTAATCAATACACTGCCAGGGACACAGCAGGTAAGGGATATGGAAACTTAGCAGCAAACAATGGCCCAACAAGTGAAAAACCATTCACCAATACAATTTCTAATCAATCTTGTAACTCCTCAAAAGAATCTGTGTTTAGACAGTTTAGAACATCTCCTGCCTCTCACAGTTGGGAGGCTCTGAACAATCACATGTGGCCGGAAAAACCTATTCAGGCAGGCTAGAGGATTTCCAAAGGAGTTTGTAGGTTAAACACTGTCACACCCAGGAATTATTAACTGGAACTGTAAGCTAACTCTTTTTTCAGAGAGAGGTAGTGGGGGAGAGCCCCCCGTAAAGTCAGAGGTTTAGGTGAAAGCACAAGCAGAAAGTAGGCAGACTCTGGTTTTGGGGGTATATGCTCGAGAATTTCCAGGGGGACTCCTGAAGCTCGATCCCGCCTTTGCGTATGCCGAGCCTCCTTCCTCATGACCTTTGTCATGGGCGGAGTTCCTCACTGGCTCCCAGCAGTGATAGAATTCCAGTGGAGCTATTCCAGATCCTGAAAGATGATGCTGTGGAAAGTGCTGCACTCAATATGCAATATGCAATATGCACTCAATATGCAATATGCCGGCTCACGGCAGTAGGGGAATCTGGCCTCGAGACGTGTTGAAGAAGGTCTCTCGAGGTCTTTCTCGGGTTGAGGCAGGACACCCTGGGGTCCCTCGACTTGTGCAGGTGACCTCAGGGGGCTTCTCATGGTGGCTCTGAGAAGTCAGGGAAACTGGAGGTGGGAGGGGCCTCTCGGCACTCCACTGGGTTTGGTGCATTGGAAGAGGGCCTCATCTCCAGTTGAGGCAGGAACCTCAGGGTTCCTCTGACTTCAGACTCCGATCGCAAGGTCCCTGCAGACTTGGGACAGGAGAGTCAGGCCTCGTCTTGGGTTGAGGCATGGAACTCCGCTTGCCTCTCGAGGTGTTCCCGGGGAGACAGGCCACTTGTCGAGCGGTATTTGGAACCTGGGGGTCTTTTCCCGACGATGCACGGGCGAGTCACTGCCCCTTCGTGTTGACTTCATTCACAGGGTGGAGTTCGAAGAGGTGTCCGGGCATCGGGTTCTTATCAAGAGGGCACCGGGAAATCGGGGTCCTTCGGAATGTGGAACCACCCACGAGGCCACGTCTGGAATGTCGTCGTGAGACCGGCCTCATCCTGAGGTGCGACCGGAAGGTCGGGAACCCCTTCCAGACAAAGCAGGGGAGTCGACCCTCCTGTCCAGATCAGGAGGGTAGAAGGGGCTCAGAGGAAGTGGTGCGGGAAAACCTCGGTGTTCCTCTTGAGGGAGACCGGGATGTCGGGGCACTTTGTGGGTCGCATCAAGGGTGCCAAGTACCGTTTCGACCTCCAATACCTAACGTGGGACTTCTCCTGAGACACTGTAGCGGGAAAGGGCTTCATATTGCGATGACGGGGGAACCACGTGGATTTTCTCGAGTTGCGGCGGGATTCTCGAGTTACGACGGGGAATTCAGGATGCCTCTTGTGTTGGCCCAGGGAAGTCCAATCTTCCATTCGAGTTGCGAAGGAAAGCTGGGGATTGCTCTCGAGTGACTGCAGGGCCAATAGACCTCATCTAGGCTTGTGTCCAGAAGCCAGTGTTCCTCTCCAGGGGCGACAGGGATCTCGGGGTTGCATTCCAGACGCACCCGGGGAGACAGGCATCCATCTCGAGTGGAAGCAAAGAACCCCGCTCTGCTCTCGAGTCGCGACGGGTATCTCTTGGAGCTCACTGGGTGGACTAAAGGGAGTCAAGCCTCCTGAGGCGTTTGGAGAGAGGTCGAGAGACTGGTCTCTAGGCCATACAGGAGACGAAGGCCCTCAAGTCGCGATGACGGGGGAGGCTCGGGGTTGTTCTCGAGCGGCGGCCCCAGTGTGCGGTTTCTCGCGAGGTACGACGGCGAGGTCAGTGAGCCTCTCGTGGGGCGGCAAGGAAGTCGGGTCTCCATGCGAATGGCGAGGGGGAGCGCGTCTTTACTCTCAAGTCATAGTAGCGGAATCTGGCCTCGAGACGTGTTGAAGAAGGTCTCTCGAGGTCTTTCTCGGGTTGAGGCAGGACACCCTGGGGTCCCTCGACTTGTGCAGGTGACCTCAGGGGGCTTCTCATGGTGGCTCTGAGAAGTCAGGGAAACTGGAGGTGGGAGGGGCCTCTCGGCACTCCACTGGGTTTGGTGCATTGGAAGAGGGCCTCATCTCCAGTTGAGGCAGGAACCTCAGGGTTCCTCTGACTTCAGACTCCGATCGCAAGGTCCCTGCAGACTTGGGACAGGAGAGTCAGGCCTCGTCTTGGGTTGAGGCATGGAACTCCGCTTGCCTCTCGAGGTGTTCCCGGGGAGACAGGCCACTTGTCGAGCGGTATTTGGAACCTGGGGGTCTTTTCCCGACGATGCACGGGCGAGTCACTGCCCCTTCGTGTTGACTTCATTCACAGGGTGGAGTTCGAAGAGGTGTCCGGGCATCGGGTTCTTATCAAGAGGGCACCGGGAAATCGGGGTCCTTCGGAACGTGGAACCACCCACGAGGCCACGTCTGGAATGTCGTCGTGAGACCGGCCTCATCCTGAGGTGCGACCGGAAGGTCGGGAACCCCTTCCAGACAAAGCAGGGGAGTCGACCCTCCTGTCCAGATCAGGAGGGTAGAAGAGGCTCAGAGGAAGTGTTGCCGGAAAACTTCGGTGTTCCTCTCGAGGGAGACCGGGATGTCGGGGCACTTTGTGGGTCGCATCAAGGGTGACAAGTACCGTTTCGAACTCCAATTCCTAAAGTGGGACTTCTCCTGAGACGCTGTAGCGGCACAGGGCTACATCTTGCGATGACGGGGGAACCACGTGGTTTTTCTCGAGGTGTAGCAGGATTCTCGAGTTACGACGGGGAATTCAGGATGCCTCTTGTGTAGGCCCAGGGAAGTCCAATCTTCCATTCGAGTTGCGAAGGAAAGCTGGGGATTGCTCTCGAGTGACTGCAGGGCCAATAGACCTCATCTAGGCTTGTGTCCAGAAGCCAGTGTTCCTCTCCAGGGGCGACAGGGATCTCGGGGTTGCATTCCAGACACACCCGGGGAGACAGGCATCCATCTCGAGTGGAAGCAAAGAACCCCGCTCTGCTCTCGAGTCGCGACGGGTATCTCTTGGAGCTCACTGGGTGGACTAAAGGGAGTCAAGCCTCCTGAGGCGTTTGGAGAGAGGTCGCGAGATTGGTCTCTAGGCCATGCAGGAGACGAAGGCCCTCATCTCGCGATGACGGGGGAGTCTTGGGGTTGTTCTCGAGCGGCGGCCCCAGTGTGCGCTTTCTCACGAGGTACGACGGCGAGGTCAGTGAGCCTCTCGTGGGGCGCCAGGGAAGTCGGGTCTCCATGCGAGTGGCGAGGGCGAGCGCGTCATTGCTCTCGAGCCATGGTAGGGTGCCGGGGACCAGCCCCGGCTGATCCAGGGTATTCGAAGGAGAGACGGCGTAGGCGAAGATCAGGAAACCACTGCTTAATTAAATGTTAATTAAGGATATAAAGAGTAATAGAATGAGGATAGCTCAGTGAGGAAATTCAGTGGAGAAAAGAGGCTGAATAATTCAGCCAGAAGGTAAGAGAAAGAACGACATGGTGAGACCAAGTTTCGGTGAACAAGGCCCGCACTTTATTTTTCAAAGTAGTTTTTATACCTTAAGTTATGCATAGAGGATAATGGGGGAAGGGGTCGAGTCTTGCAGCAAACCAGGCTTTCTTCCTGCAAACTTATCATATGCAAAAGCTTAGGTGATTTGCATCATCTTCTGGCCCGGAGGCCTGTTAACATTTTAAGACCTTTTCTTCAGAAAACTTATTTTTCTCTAAAGGTGGTTGGTCAGGAGCCACCCTCCAAAAAAGCATTAGATAAAGTTGCATTCCTACAGAGCAAAGGTGTGGTGGGCTATAACAAGAAAAAGAATTAACTCAAGGGTCCCAGGTTACAAACATTAAAGCTACTACTTACACCAATTATATTAATCAATACACTGCCAGGGACACAGCAGGTAAGGGATATGGAAACTTAGCAGCAAACAATGGCCCAACAAGTGAAAAACCATTCACCAATACAATTTCTAATCAATCTTGTAACTCCTCAAAAGAATCTGTGTTTAGACAGTTTAGAACATCTCCTGCCTCTCACAGTTGGGAGGCTCTGAACAATCACATGTGGCCGGAAAAACCTATTCAGGCAGGCTAGAGGATTTCCAAAGGAGTTTGTAGGTTAAACACTGTCACACCCAGGAATTATTAACTGGAACTGTAAGCTAACTCTTTTTTCAGAGAGAGGTAGTGGGGGAGAGCCCCCGTAAAGTCAGAGGTTTAGGTGAAAGCACAAGCAGAAAGTAGGCAGACTCTGGTTTTGGGGGTATATGCTCGAGAATTTCCAGGGGGACTCCTGAAGCTCGATCCCGCCTTTGCGTATGCCGAGCCTCCTTCCTCATGACCTTTGTCATGGGCGGAGTTCCTCACTGGCTCCCAGCAGTGATAGAATTCCAGTGGAGCTATTCCAGATCCTGAAAGATGATGCTGTGGAAAGTGCTGCACTCAATATGCAATATGCAATATGCACTCAATATGCAATATGCCGGCTCACGGCAGTAGGGGAATCTGGCCTCGAGACGTGTTGAAGAAGGTCTCTCGAGGTCTTTCTCGGGTTGAGGCAGGACACCCTGGGGTCCCTCGACTTGTGCAGGTGACCTCAGGGGGCTTCTCATGGTGGCTCTGAGAAGTCAGGGAAACTGGAGGTGGGAGGGGCCTCTCGGCACTCCACTGGGTTTGGTGCATTGGAAGAGGGCCTCATCTCCAGTTGAGGCAGGAACCTCAGGGTTCCTCTGACTTCAGACTCCGATCGCAAGGTCCCTGCAGACTTGGGACAGGAGAGTCAGGCCTCGTCTTGGGTTGAGGCATGGAACTCCGCTTGCCTCTCGAGGTGTTCCCGGGGAGACAGGCCACTTGTCGAGCGGTATTTGGAACCTGGGGGTCTTTTCCCGACGATGCACGGGCGAGTCACTGCCCCTTCGTGTTGACTTCATTCACAGGGTGGAGTTCGAAGAGGTGTCCGGGCATCGGGTTCTTATCAAGAGGGCACCGGGAAATCGGGGTCCTTCGGAACGTGGAACCACCCACGAGGCCACGTCTGGAATGTCGTCGTGAGACCGGCCTCATCCTGAGGTGCGACCGGAAGGTCGGGAACCCCTTCCAGACAAAGCAGGGGAGTCGACCCTCCTGTCCAGATCAGGAGGGTAGAAGAGGCTCAGAGGAAGTGTTGCCGGAAAACTTCGGTGTTCCTCTCGAGGGAGACCGGGATGTCGGGGCACTTTGTGGGTCGCATCAAGGGTGACAAGTACCGTTTCGAACTCCAATTCCTAAAGTGGGACTTCTCCTGAGACGCTGTAGCGGCACAGGGCTACATCTTGCGATGACGGGGGAACCACGTGGTTTTTCTCGAGGTGTAGCAGGATTCTCGAATTACGACGGGGAATTCAGGATGCCTCTTGTGTTGGCCCAGGGAAGTCCAATCTTCCATTCGAGTTGCGAAGGAAAGCTGGGGATTGCTCTCGAGTGACTGCAGGGCCAATAGACCTCATCTAGGCTTGTGTCCAGAAGCCAGTGTTCCTCTCCAGGGGCGACAGGGATCTCGGGGTTGCATTCCAGACACACCCGGGGAGACAGGCATCCATCTCGAGTGGAAGCAAAGAACCCCGCTCTGCTCTCGAGTCGCGACGGGTATCTCTTGGAGCTCACTGGGTGGACTAAAGGGAGTCAAGCCTCCTGAGGCGTTTGGAGAGAGGTCGCGAGATTGGTCTCTAGGCCATGCAGGAGACGAAGGCCCTCATCTCGCGATGACGGGGGAGTCTTGGGGTTGTTCTCGAGCGGCGGCCCCAGTGTGCGCTTTCTCACGAGGTACGACGGCGAGGTCAGTGAGCCTCTCGTGGGGCGCCAGGGAAGTCGGGTCTCCATGCGAGTGGCGAGGGCGAGCGCCTCATTGCTCTCGAGCCATGGTAGGGTGCCGGGGACCAGCCCCGGCTGATCCAGGGTATTCGAAGGAGAGACGGCGTAGGCGAAGATCAGGAAACCACTGCTTAATTAAATGTTAATTAAGGATATAAAGAGTAATAGAATGAGGATAGCTCAGTGAGGAAATTCAGTGGAGAAAAGAGGCTGAATAATTCAGCCAGAAGGTAAGAGAAAGAACGACATGGTGAGACCAAGTTTCGGTGAACAAGGCCCGCACTTTATTTTTCAAAGTAGTTTTTATACCTTAAGTTATGCATAGAGGATAATGGGGGAAGGGGTCGAGTCTTGCAGCAAACCAGGCTTTCTTCCTGCAAACTTATCATATGCAAAAGCTTAGGTGATTTGCATCATCTTCTGGCCCGGAGGCCTGTTAACATTTTAAGACCTTTTCTTCAGAAAACTTATTTTTCTCTAAAGGTGGTTGGTCAGGAGCCACCCTCCAAAAAAGCATTAGATAAAGTTGCATTCCTACAGAGCAAAGGTGTGGTGGGCTATAACAAGAAAAAGAATTAACTCAAGGGTCCCAGGTTACAAACATTAAAGCTACTACTTACACCAATTATATTAATCAATACACTGCCAGGGACACAGCAGGTAAGGGATATGGAAACTTAGCAGCAAACAATGGCCCAACAAGTGAAAAACCATTCACCAATACAATTTCTAATCAATCTTGTAACTCCTCAAAAGAATCTGTGTTTAGACAGTTTAGAACATCTCCTGCCTCTCACAGTTGGGAGGCTCTGAACAATCACATGTGGCCGGAAAAACCTATTCAGGCAGGCTAGAGGATTTCCAAAGGAGTTTGTAGGTTAAACACTGTCACACCCAGGAATTATTAACTGGAACTGTAAGCTAACTCTTTTTTCAGAGAGAGGTAGTGGGGGAGAGCCCCGCGTAAAGTCAGAGGTTTAGGTGAAAGCACAAGCAGAAAGTAGGCAGACTCTGGTTTTGGGGGTATATGCTCGAGAATTTCCAGGGGGACTCCTGAAGCTCGATCCCGCCTTTGCGTATGCCGAGCCTCCTTCCTCATGACCTTTGTCATGGGCGGAGTTCCTCACTGGCTCCCAGCAGTGATAGAATTCCAGTGGAGCTATTCCAGATCCTGAAAGATGATGCTGTGGAAAGTGCTGCACTCAATATGCAATATGCAATATGCACTCAATATGCAATATGCCGGCTCACGGCAGTAGGGGAATCTGGCCTCGAGACGTGTTGAAGAAGGTCTCTCGAGGTCTTTCTCGGGTTGAGGCAGGACACCCTGGGGTCCCTCGACTTGTGCAGGTGACCTCAGGGGGCTTCTCATGGTGGCTCTGAGAAGTCAGGGAAACTGGAGGTGGGAGGGGCCTCTCGGCACTCCACTGGGTTTGGTGCATTGGAAGAGGGCCTCATCTCCAGTTGAGGCAGGAACCTCAGGGTTCCTCTGACTTCAGACTCCGATCGCAAGGTCCCTGCAGACTTGGGACAGGAGAGTCAGGCCTCGTCTTGGGTTGAGGCATGGAACTCCGCTTGCCTCTCGAGGTGTTCCCGGGGAGACAGGCCACTTGTCGAGCGGTATTTGGAACCTGGGGGTCTTTTCCCGACGATGCACGGGCGAGTCACTGCCCCTTCGTGTTGACTTCATTCACAGGGTGGAGTTCGAAGAGGTGTCCGGGCATCGGGTTCTTATCAAGAGGGGACCGGGAAATCGGGGTCCTTCGGAATGTGGAACCACCCACGAGGCCACGTCTGGAATGTCGTCGTGAGACCGGCCTCATCCTGAGGTGCGACCGGAAGGTCGGGAACCCCTTCCAGACAAAGCAGGGGAGTCGACCCTCCTGTCCAGATCAGGAGGGTAGAAGGGGCTCAGAGGAAGTGGTGCGGGAAAACCTCGGTGTTCCTCTTGAGGGAGACCGGGATGTCGGGGCACTTTGTGGGTCGCATCAAGGGTGCCAAGTACCGTTTCGACCTCCAATACCTAACGTGGGACTTCTCCTGAGACACTGTAGCGGGAAAGGGCTTCATCTTGCGATGACGGGGGAACCACGTGGATTTTCTCGAGTTGCAGCGGGATTCTCGAGTTACGACGGGGAATTCAGGATGCCTCTTGTGTTGGCCCAGGGAAGTCCAATCTTCCATTCGAGTTGCGAAGGAAAGCTGGGGATTGCTCTCGAGTGACTGCAGGGCCAATAGACCTCATCTAGGCTTGTGTCCAGAAGCCAATGTTCCTCTCCAGGGGCGACAGGGATCTCGGGGTTGCATTCCAGACGCACCCGGGGAGACAGGCATCCATCTCGAGTGGAAGCAAAGAACCCCGCTCTGCTCTTGAGTCGCGACGGGTATCTCTTGGAGCTCACTGGGTGGACTAAAGGGAGTCAAGCCTCCTGAGGCGTTTGGAGAGAGGTCGAGAGACTGGTCTCTAGGCCATACAGGAGACGAAGGCCCTCAAGTCGCGATGACGGGGGAGGCTCGGGGTTGTTCTCGAGCGGCGGCCCCAGTGTGCGGTTTCTCACGAGGTACGACGGCGAGGTCAGTGAGCCTCTCGTGGGGCGCCAGGGAAGTCGGGTCTCCATGCGAGTGGCGAGGGGGAGCGCGTCATTGCTCTCAAGTCATAGTAGGGGAATCTGGTCTCGAGACGTGTTGAATAAGGTCTCTCGAGGTCTTTCTCGGGTTGAGGCAGGACACCCTGGGTTCCCTCGACTTGTGCAGGTGACCTCAGGGGGCTTCTCATGGTGGCTCTTAGAAGTCAGGGAAACTGGAGGTGGGAGGGGCCTCTCGGCACTCCACTGGGTTTGGTGCATTGGAAGACGGCCTCATCTCCAGTTGAGGCAGGAACCTCAGGGTTCCTCTGATTTCAGACTCCGATCCCAGGGTCCCTGCAGACTTGGGAAAGGAGAGTCAGGCCTCGTCTTGTGTTGAGGCATGGAACTCCGTTTGCCTCTCGAGGTGTTCCCGGGGAGACAGGCCACTTGTCGAGTGGTATTTGGAACCTGGGGGTTTTTTCCCGACGATGCACGGGCGAGTCACTACCCCTTCGTGTTGACTTCACTCACAGGGTGGAGTTCGAAGAGGTGTCCGGGCATCGGGTTCTTATCAAGAGGGGACCGGGAAATCGGGGTCCTTCGGAATGTGGAACCACCCACGAGGCCACGTCTGGAATGTCGTCGTGAGACCGGCCTCATCCTGAGGTGCGACAGGAAGGTCGGGAACTCCTTCTAGACAAATAGGGGAGTCGACCCTCCTGTCCAGATCAGGAGGGTAGAAGCGGCTCAGAGGAAGTGGTGCCGGAAAACTTCCGTGTTCCTCTCGAGTGAGACCGGGATGTCGGGGCACTTTGTGGGTCGCATCAAGGGTGACAAGTACCGTTTCGAACTCCAATTCCTAAAGTGGGACTTCTCCTGAGACGCTGTAGCGGCACAGGGCTATATCTTGCGATGATGGGGGAACCACGTGGTTTTTCTCGAGGTGTAGCAGGATTCTCGAATTACGACGGGGAATTCAGGATGCCTCTTGTGTTGGCCCAGGGAAGTCCAATCTTCCATTCGAGTTGCGAAGGAAAGCTGGGGATTTCTCTCGAGTGACTGCAAGGCCAATAGACCTCATCTAGGCTTGTGTCCAGAAGCAAATGTTCCTCTCCACGGGCGACAGGGATCTCGGGGTTGCATTCCAGATGCACCCGGGGAGACAGGCATTCATCTCGAGTTGAAGCACAGAAACCCGCTCTGCTCTCAAATGCGACGGGTTTCTCTTGGAGCTCACTGGGTGGACTAAACGGATTCAAGGCTCCTGAGGCGTTTGGAGAGAGGTCGCGAGATTGGTCTCTAGGCCATGCAGGAGACGACGGCCCTCATCTCGCGATGACGGGGGAGTCTCGGGGTTGTTCTCGAGCGCGGCCCCAGTGTGCGGTTTCTCAAGGTACGACGGCGAGGTCAGTGAGCCTCTCAGGGGTCGCCATGGCGGCTGGGAACGACCATGGCGTGCGCTCCTGGGGCCCCAAGGATCGGCATCCTAGGGCGCGGTGGAAGGGGCGGACCACAGGTAAGGGAAATGGGACTGCGTGGAGCAGTCCGCCCTTGTTTCTGTGTAAAAGGGAGGTCCTTTCAAGGCGTGAATGTTTCAGAACTTTAATTTATTTGGAAATGACCCAGCTCTTCAGTACACTGTCGTCACTTAGTTTAGCACAGGATAGAAACTCGGGTAACCAAAACACCTGGAGAAACGATTGTATGTTCAGTTCAGTTCAGTGGCTCAGTCGTGTCTGACTCTTTGGGACCCCGTGGCCTGCAGGACGCTGGGCTTCCGTGTCCATCACCAACTCCAGGGGCTTGCTCAAACTCATGTCCATCGAATCAGTGATGCCATCCAACCATCTTAGCCTCTGTCGTCCCCTTCTCCTCTGCCTTCAATCAAGACTCTCATAGGCAGATATTTTCGAGTGTAATTAGTGTTCATAGTTTATCTAAAAGCTCATATCACATTTAATTTTTCGTTTTGTTCCTGTTCTTTCGAGGTACTTTCTTGTTGACAAGCTTGTGACAGATAGAACGATATAGCAATTTTTACCTTAGAACAAACCGAGGCACTATGAACATTTTGTGCTTCATGTTGATGACTCTTAGACATGTCTACAGTAGAGGAGCAAAAACAAAACTACTAGATATTTCATATTGACTAGTTCCCAGTTCACGGGACTCTGACATTCCCTGAGGTCAAAGTTTTCTTGTATTGGAAGCAGTTGGGTTTGCAAGGGCTGCCTTGTCTTGAGACCATTGAAATAAGAACTCAGAACTTGAGCACTATTATCAAAAATCACAAGGCTCACACTGACACAGACATCAATCCAGACAGACAAGACAAGACATCTTCCAGTTTTCCGCCTGAGATGGAAAAGATTTCTTTGAGCCGTTTTTTCTGGGGAGTGGGGGGTGGGGCTGGCGGCCAGGCAGGCTTTGGGAAGGAGCTCATGGTTTGGAATTGCATATGAAAAGAACCAGCTTTCCGGGTTCCAAGGAATCAAGTTTCCTTGGAAACCAACTTTGTCCGGTTCTATAGAATATCATGGCCCTCCTAGGTCAGGTCGTCTTTCCTTTCCGTAGCCCTCGTTTGATCCCTGAATTCTAGACAGCTTGGATTGCCTCTGTGGGCTGGATGGATTGTCCTCCCGTTTCACCGGGCGGCGGGAGCGAGGTCCCAGAGGCTCTCCTGGAACCGGGCGTGGGGGCGGGGCTCACCGGGAGCCCGTGGTGAAGGTGGGCAGCGCACCGGGAGCGCGCCCGGGGCGGGGCGAAGCCGGGCGGCGCGGGTCGGGAATCGGGTCGTGGCGGGGATGGGGGGCGGTCCCAGTTGTGCTCCGGGGATCCCCACTGCGGCTGGGAAGGCACCGGGAGCATGGCAGGGGCGGGGCGGCGCGGGGCGGGGGTCGGCTCCTGGCGGGGGTGGGGGAGGGCTTCCCCGTTGTCCTCTCGGGGGTCGCCGTGGCGGCTGGGAACGCCCACTGCGTGCGCTCCTGGGTCCCCAAGGGTCGGCATCCAGTGGGCGCGGCGGAGGGGTGCGGACCACAGGTCAGGGAACTGGGACTGCGTGGAGCAGGGAACCACGTAGTCCGCCCTCTGTTGGCACAACCTGGCGGTCGCAGAAAGGCCTCGCCTTTGGGCTCAAGGCCTTGACCGCTCCACCCCTTTGCTGAAAGGTCAGAGCCGCGCGGTTTTCCCAAGCAGCCGAGTGTCCGCTGCAAGTCCAAGGGCCAGAACCCTGAACTCTGGCCGGCTGGCCCAGCCCTGCTTCTGGCACTTTGGAGGCCAGCGGGCCCTTGACCACCTGCTGGGATGGGAAAGGGAAGGGTCCACGAATTGCACCCTAGAAACTTAGTAGGGTGCATGGGTTTCAAAACCCGGTGGCCGCCCAGGCAGCAAACAAGGGAGGAGGGCACCCTGCTGCCCTTTCATGGCAGCATCTGTGGCTGTCCTGCTGAGGGGGCCTTTCCATGGGGACCGTGTGCAGTACAAGTTTGGTGTTTTGGAACCGAATAATTAGAACGTGTAAAAATTTTAAATGATGTGGTGGTTTGATTCAAACAAAACAAAACCAAACAAAACAAAAAACCAAGCTCCAAGTTTTTTGCAAATTTAGGTCTTAATATTGAAGGCCTGTGTTCCTTCCACTGTGGCATTGTACGAAGAAATGTGCGGGTTTTTTTTTTTTTTTTTTAATTTGTTTTTTGTTTTTCTTTTTTTTTAGAAAAGATTCCGAAAAATGAGGGAAACAGGAAGCCCAGAGGTGCCCCTGTAGTTTGGCGAAGGCCTTAGGAGGTCACTTGGAAATGCTGCTGGCTGTGAGGGGGGGAGGGGGCAGATGTGCACAGAGCTGTGCAGGCTTGTCCTTTGCATGGATGTTCTTTGTAGAAATCCACCTCGGAGCCATCTCCTGATGTGTAAGAATTTCCCAGACAAACCTTGAGCTAAGCAATGCGTTTTTTCCTTAGGAAATGTTGGTCTTCAGCGATGTTCAAAGCCTGTGTATTTCGGCTAGACTCTGGCTTCAGGTCGGTTCCCCCAAAAGGCTCAGAAGCGACCTGAACCAAACAGTAAGTTTTCCTCCTACCTTGTTCTCCTCATCTACGTTAAGAGTATACTTTAAGAGTATCCTGGCACATACATGTACTGCCTCACCCCTAGCCTCAGTCATGTGTTCCAAGAACTTCTGTCCGTTTATTTATTTGTTTTGGGTAACATTGAATTCGTTTTGACTATGCTGGGTCTTTGCTGCTCGCTGGAAGTTGCTAGGACCTCTGGACTGCAGTCTCCCATCTCTTGCTGACCTCTTGTTGACCTCTGCAGAATCCTGGTTGGTGGGAGCTTGTTAGTTCCTTGTTCCTTACCCGGACCTCCTGTGGTAAGTGTTTTCTCTCCTCTGGGGCCTGCTAAGGGTGGGTGGGCATTGGCATCCCAAAGGTGGCTAGAAGTCAATGATTTAGGCAGGCTTGTGAATAGATATGGGAGAAGGCAATGGCACCCCACTCCAGTACTCTTGCCTGGAAAATCTCATGGACGGAAGAGCCTGGTAGGCTGCAGTCCATGGGGTCGCTCAGAGTCGGGCACGACTGAGCGACTTCACTTTCACATTTCACTTTCATGCATTGGAGGAGGACATGGCAACCCACTCCAGTGTTCTTGCCTAGAGAACCCCAGGGACTGCGGGGCCTGGTGGGCTGCCGTCCATGGGGTCACACAGACTCGGACACGACTGAAACGACTTCGCAGCAGCAGCAGCAGCAGCAGCAGCAGCAGCAGTGCATAGATATCAAAAGGGTTTAGAACAGTCAGGTAGGATCACACAAGTCACCGTGAAGCAATACTTCTCCACTTAGCCAAAGCTAACAAAAGATTTCTCTTCTAGGTCAACCTAGAAGAGATCACGGAAGAGGTAAAGAAACTTAAAATCCATTAGCAAAGGCAGTTCAACCTCTCAAGAAACCTTGTGCTAGGCACAACACTCTTTTCTGGGGGTCCACGTTCCCTACAACCTCCTGATCCCATTCTGTACCCATTCCTTTGCTTCTCCCATCCTGAAACTGCCACCTGGAAGAAAGAACGACGTCGTTTTCCTTCAGAAAATGCGATTTCATGCCACATACCTTCTTTTAATACCAAGTCATACAGTTCCCTTCAGCAACCAAGAACTGACTTTTATATTGGCATTCGACAGATTGGTGAACATACCTATCAGTGATAGTAGCGCCCCTCCCCTCCCCCGCACGCACGCACACACACACACACACACACACACACACACACACACACACCCAAGATCAGAACCAAACAAAACAAAAAAAAATTGCTTTCTTACGTTTCACATGTCAGGATGGTGCCAGACACTCTTATTGGATAGTCAAAAATCTCTTTTGTTTCTGTGTAAAAGGGAGGTCCTTTCAAGGCGTGAATGTTTCAGAACTTTAATTTATTTGGAAATGACCCAGCTCTTCAGTACACTGTCGTCACTTAGTTTAGCACAGGATAGAAACTCGGGTAACCAAAACACCTGGAGAAACGATTGTATGTTCAGTTCAGTTCAGTGGCTCAGTCGTGTCTGACTCTTTGGGACCCCGTGGCCTGCAGGACGCTGGGCTTCCGTGTCCATCACCAACTCCAGGGGCTTGCTCAAACTCATGTCCATCGAATCAGTGATGCCATCCAACCATCTTAGCCTCTGTCGTCCCCTTCTCCTCTGCCTTCAATCAAGACTCTCATAGGCAGATATTTTCGAGTGTAATTAGTGTTCATAGTTTATCTAAAAGCTCATATCACATTTAATTTTTCGTTTTGTTCCTGTTCTTTCGAGGTACTTTCTTGTTGACAAGCTTGTGACAGATAGAACGATATAGCAATTTTTACCTTAGAACAAACCGAGGCACTATGAACATTTTGTGCTTCATGTTGATGACTCTTAGACATGTCTACAGTAGAGGAGCAAAAACAAAACTACTAGATATTTCATATTGACTAGTTCCCAGTTCACGGGACTCTGACATTCCCTGAGGTCAAAGTTTTCTTGTATTGGAAGCAGTTGGGTTTGCAAGGGCTGCCTTGTCTTGAGACCATTGAAATAAGAACTCAGAACTTGAGCACTATTATCAAAAATCACAAGGCTCACACTGACACAGACATCAATCCAGACAGACAAGACAAGACATCTTCCAGTTTTCCGCCTGAGATGGAAAAGATTTCTTTGAGCCGTTTTTTCTGGGGAGTGGGGGGTGGGGCTGGCGGCCAGGCAGGCTTTGGGAAGGAGCTCATGGTTTGGAATTGCATATGAAAAGAACCAGCTTTCCGGGTTCCAAGGAATCAAGTTTCCTTGGAAACCAACTTTGTCCGGTTCTATAGAATATCATGGCCCTCCTAGGTCAGGTCGTCTTTCCTTTCCGTAGCCCTCGTTTGATCCCTGAATTCTAGACAGCTTGGATTGCCTCTGTGGGCTGGATGGATTGTCCTCCCGTTTCACCGGGCGGCGGGAGCGAGGTCCCAGAGGCTCTCCTGGAACCGGGCGTGGGGGCGGGGCTCACCGGGAGCCCGTGGTGAAGGTGGGCAGCGCACCGGGAGCGCGCCCGGGGCGGGGCGAAGCCGGGCGGCGCGGGTCGGGAATCGGGTCGTGGCGGGGATGGGGGGCGGTCCCAGTTGTGCTCCGGGGATCCCCACTGCGGCTGGGAAGGCACCGGGAGCATGGCAGGGGCGGGGCGGCGCGGGGCGGGGGTCGGCTCCTGGCGGGGGTGGGGGAGGGCTTCCCCGTTGTCCTCTCGGGGGTCGCCGTGGCGGCTGGGAACGCCCACTGCGTGCGCTCCTGGGTCCCCAAGGGTCGGCATCCAGTGGGCGCGGCGGAGGGGTGCGGACCACAGGTCAGGGAACTGGGACTGCGTGGAGCAGGGAACCACGTAGTCCGCCCTCTGTTGGCACAACCTGGCGGTCGCAGAAAGGCCTCGCCTTTGGGCTCAAGGCCTTGACCGCTCCACCCCTTTGCTGAAAGGTCAGAGCCGCGCGGTTTTCCCAAGCAGCCGAGTGTCCGCTGCAAGTCCAAGGGCCAGAACCCTGAACTCTGGCCGGCTGGCCCAGCCCTGCTTCTGGCACTTTGGAGGCCAGCGGGCCCTTGACCACCTGCTGGGATGGGAAAGGGAAGGGTCCACGAATTGCACCCTAGAAACTTAGTAGGGTGCATGGGTTTCAAAACCCGGTGGCCGCCCAGGCAGCAAACAAGGGAGGAGGGCACCCTGCTGCCCTTTCATGGCAGCATCTGTGGCTGTCCTGCTGAGGGGGCCTTTCCATGGGGACCGTGTGCAGTACAAGTTTGGTGTTTTGGAACCGAATAATTAGAACGTGTAAAAATTTTAAATGATGTGGTGGTTTGATTCAAACAAAACAAAACCAAACAAAACAAAAAACCAAGCTCCAAGTTTTTTGCAAATTTAGGTCTTAATATTGAAGGCCTGTGTTCCTTCCACTGTGGCATTGTACGAAGAAATGTGCGGGTTTTTTTTTTTTTTTTTTAATTTGTTTTTTGTTTTTCTTTTTTTTTAGAAAAGATTCCGAAAAATGAGGGAAACAGGAAGCCCAGAGGTGCCCCTGTAGTTTGGCGAAGGCCTTAGGAGGTCACTTGGAAATGCTGCTGGCTGTGAGGGGGGGAGGGGGCAGATGTGCACAGAGCTGTGCAGGCTTGTCCTTTGCATGGATGTTCTTTGTAGAAATCCACCTCGGAGCCATCTCCTGATGTGTAAGAATTTCCCAGACAAACCTTGAGCTAAGCAATGCGTTTTTTCCTTAGGAAATGTTGGTCTTCAGCGATGTTCAAAGCCTGTGTATTTCGGCTAGACTCTGGCTTCAGGTCGGTTCCCCCAAAAGGCTCCGAAGCGACCTGAACCAAACAGTAAGTTTTCCTCCTACCTTGTTCTCCTCATCTACGTTAAGAGTATACTTTAAGAGTATCCTGGCACATACATGTACTGCCTCACCCCTAGCCTCAGTCATGTGTTCCAAGAACTTCTGTCCGTTTATTTATTTGTTTTGGGTAACATTGAATTCGTTTTGACTATGCTGGGTCTTTGCTGCTCGCTGGAAGTTGCTAGGACCTCTGGACTGCAGTCTCCCATCTCTTGCTGACCTCTTGTTGACCTCTGCAGAATCCTGGTTGGTGGGAGCTTGTTAGTTCCTTGTTCCTTACCCGGACCTCCTGTGGTAAGTGTTTTCTCTCCTCTGGGGCCTGCTAAGGGTGGGTGGGCATTGGCATCCCAAAGGTGGCTAGAAGTCAATGATTTAGGCAGGCTTGTGAATAGATATGGGAGAAGGCAATGGCACCCCACTCCAGTACTCTTGCCTGGAAAATCTCATGGACGGAAGAGCCTGGTAGGCTGCAGTCCATGGGGTCGCTCAGAGTCGGGCACGACTGAGCGACTTCACTTTCACATTTCACTTTCATGCATTGGAGGAGGACATGGCAACCCACTCCAGTGTTCTTGCCTAGAGAACCCCAGGGACTGCGGGGCCTGGTGGGCTGCCGTCCATGGGGTCACACAGACTCGGACACGACTGAAACGACTTCGCAGCAGCAGCAGCAGCAGCAGCAGCAGCAGCAGTGCATAGATATCAAAAGGGTTTAGAACAGTCAGGTAGGATCACACAAGTCACCGTGAAGCAATACTTCTCCACTTAGCCAAAGCTAACAAAAGATTTCTCTTCTAGGTCAACCTAGAAGAGATCACGGAAGAGGTAAAGAAACTTAAAATCCATTAGCAAAGGCAGTTCAACCTCTCAAGAAACCTTGTGCTAGGCACAACACTCTTTTCTGGGGGTCCACTTTCCCTACAACCTCCTGATCCCATTCTGTACCCATTCCTTTGCTTCTCCCATCCTGAAACTGCCACCTGGAAGAAAGAACGACGTCGTTTTCCTTCAGAAAATGCGATTTCATGCCACATACCTTCTTTTAATACCAAGTCATACATTTCCCTTCAGCAACCAAGAACTGACTTTTATATTGGCATTCGACAGATTGGTGAACATACCTATCAGTGATAGTAGCGCCCCTCCCCTCCCCCGCACGCACGCACACACACACACACACACACACACACACACACCCAAGATCAGAACCAAACAAAACAAAAAAAAATTGCTTTCTTACGTTTCACATGTCAGGATGGTGCCAGACACTCTTATTGGATAGTCAAAAATCTCTTTTGTTTCTGTGTAAAAGGGAGGTCCTTTCAAGGCGTGAATGTTTCAGAACTTTAATTTATTTGGAAATGACCCAGCTCTTCAGTACACTGTCGTCACTTAGTTTAGCACAGGATAGAAACTCGGGTAACCAAAACACCTGGAGAAACGATTGTATGTTCAGTTCAGTTCAGTGGCTCAGTCGTGTCTGACTCTTTGGGACCCCGTGGCCTGCAGGACGCTGGGCTTCCGTGTCCATCACCAACTCCAGGGGCTTGCTCAAACTCATGTCCATCGAATCAGTGATGCCATCCAACCATCTTAGCCTCTGTCGTCCCCTTCTCCTCTGCCTTCAATCAAGACTCTCATAGGCAGATATTTTCGAGTGTAATTAGTGTTCATAGTTTATCTAAAAGCTCATATCACATTTAATTTTTCGTTTTGTTCCTGTTCTTTCGAGGTACTTTCTTGTTGACAAGCTTGTGACAGATAGAACGATATAGCAATTTTTACCTTAGAACAAACCGAGGCACTATGAACATTTTGTGCTTCATGTTGATGACTCTTAGACATGTCTACAGTAGAGGAGCAAAAACAAAACTACTAGATATTTCATATTGACTAGTTCCCAGTTCACGGGACTCTGACATTCCCTGAGGTCAAAGTTTTCTTGTATTGGAAGCAGTTGGGTTTGCAAGGGCTGCCTTGTCTTGAGACCATTGAAATAAGAACTCAGAACTTGAGCACTATTATCAAAAATCACAAGGCTCACACTGACACAGACATCAATCCAGACAGACAAGACAAGACATCTTCCAGTTTTCCGCCTGAGATGGAAAAGATTTCTTTGAGCCGTTTTTTCTGGGGAGTGGGGGGTGGGGCTGGCGGCCAGGCAGGCTTTGGGAAGGAGCTCATGGTTTGGAATTGCATATGAAAAGAACCAGCTTTCCGGGTTCCAAGGAATCAAGTTTCCTTGGAAACCAACTTTGTCCGGTTCTATAGAATATCATGGCCCTCCTAGGTCAGGTCGTCTTTCCTTTCCGTAGCCCTCGTTTGATCCCTGAATTCTAGACAGCTTGGATTGCCTCTGTGGGCTGGATGGATTGTCCTCCCGTTTCACCGGGCGGCGGGAGCGAGGTCCCAGAGGCTCTCCTGGAACCGGGCGTGGGGGCGGGGCTCACCGGGAGCCCGTGGTGAAGGTGGGCAGCGCACCGGGAGCGCGCCCGGGGCGGGGCGAAGCCGGGCGGCGCGGGTCGGGAATCGGGTCGTGGCGGGGATGGGGGGCGGTCCCAGTTGTGCTCCGGGGATCCCCACTGCGGCTGGGAAGGCACCGGGAGCATGGCAGGGGCGGGGCGGCGCGGGGCGGGGGTCGGCTCCTGGCGGGGGTGGGGGAGGGCTTCCCCGTTGTCCTCTCGGGGGTCGCCGTGGCGGCTGGGAACGCCCACTGCGTGCGCTCCTGGGTCCCCAAGGGTCGGCATCCAGTGGGCGCGGCGGAGGGGTGCGGACCACAGGTCAGGGAACTGGGACTGCGTGGAGCAGGGAACCACGTAGTCCGCCCTCTGTTGGCACAACCTGGCGGTCGCAGAAAGGCCTCGCCTTTGGGCTCAAGGCCTTGACCGCTCCACCCCTTTGCTGAAAGGTCAGAGCCGCGCGGTTTTCCCAAGCAGCCGAGTGTCCGCTGCAAGTCCAAGGGCCAGAACCCTGAACTCTGGCCGGCTGGCCCAGCCCTGCTTCTGGCACTTTGGAGGCCAGCGGGCCCTTGACCACCTGCTGGGATGGGAAAGGGAAGGGTCCACGAATTGCACCCTAGAAACTTAGTAGGGTGCATGGGTTTCAAAACCCGGTGGCCGCCCAGGCAGCAAACAAGGGAGGAGGGCACCCTGCTGCCCTTTCATGGCAGCATCTGTGGCTGTCCTGCTGAGGGGGCCTTTCCATGGGGACCGTGTGCAGTACAAGTTTGGTGTTTTGGAACCGAATAATTAGAACGTGTAAAAATTTTAAATGATGTGGTGGTTTGATTCAAACAAAACAAAACCAAACAAAACAAAAAACCAAGCTCCAAGTTTTTTGCAAATTTAGGTCTTAATATTGAAGGCCTGTGTTCCTTCCACTGTGGCATTGTACGAAGAAATGTGCGGGTTTTTTTTTTTTTTTTTTAATTTGTTTTTTGTTTTTCTTTTTTTTTAGAAAAGATTCCGAAAAATGAGGGAAACAGGAAGCCCAGAGGTGCCCCTGTAGTTTGGCGAAGGCCTTAGGAGGTCACTTGGAAATGCTGCTGGCTGTGAGGGGGGGAGGGGGCAGATGTGCACAGAGCTGTGCAGGCTTGTCCTTTGCATGGATGTTCTTTGTAGAAATCCACCTCGGAGCCATCTCCTGATGTGTAAGAATTTCCCAGACAAACCTTGAGCTAAGCAATGCGTTTTTTCCTTAGGAAATGTTGGTCTTCAGCGATGTTCAAAGCCTGTGTATTTCGGCTAGACTCTGGCTTCAGGTCGGTTCCCCCAAAAGGCTCCGAAGCGACCTGAACCAAACAGTAAGTTTTCCTCCTACCTTGTTCTCCTCATCTACGTTAAGAGTATACTTTAAGAGTATCCTGGCACATACATGTACTGCCTCACCCCTAGCCTCAGTCATGTGTTCCAAGAACTTCTGTCCGTTTATTTATTTGTTTTGGGTAACATTGAATTCGTTTTGACTATGCTGGGTCTTTGCTGCTCGCTGGAAGTTGCTAGGACCTCTGGACTGCAGTCTCCCATCTCTTGCTGACCTCTTGTTGACCTCTGCAGAATCCTGGTTGGTGGGAGCTTGTTAGTTCCTTGTTCCTTACCCGGACCTCCTGTGGTAAGTGTTTTCTCTCCTCTGGGGCCTGCTAAGGGTGGGTGGGCATTGGCATCCCAAAGGTGGCTAGAAGTCAATGATTTAGGCAGGCTTGTGAATAGATATGGGAGAAGGCAATGGCACCCCACTCCAGTACTCTTGCCTGGAAAATCTCATGGACGGAAGAGCCTGGTAGGCTGCAGTCCATGGGGTCGCTCAGAGTCGGGCACGACTGAGCGACTTCACTTTCACATTTCACTTTCATGCATTGGAGGAGGACATGGCAACCCACTCCAGTGTTCTTGCCTAGAGAACCCCAGGGACTGCGGGGCCTGGTGGGCTGCCGTCCATGGGGTCACACAGACTCGGACACGACTGAAACGACTTCGCAGCAGCAGCAGCAGCAGCAGCAGCAGCAGTGCATAGATATCAAAAGGGTTTAGAACAGTCAGGTAGGATCACACAAGTCACCGTGAAGCAATACTTCTCCACTTAGCCAAAGCTAACAAAAGATTTCTCTTCTAGGTCAACCTAGAAGAGATCACGGAAGAGGTAAAGAAACTTAAAATCCATTAGCAAAGGCAGTTCAACCTCTCAAGAAACCTTGTGCTAGGCACAACACTCTTTTCTGGGGGTCCACTTTCCCTACAACCTCCTGATCCCATTCTGTACCCATTCCTTTGCTTCTCCCATCCTGAAACTGCCACCTGGAAGAAAGAACGACGTCGTTTTCCTTCAGAAAATGCGATTTCATGCCACATACCTTCTTTTAATACCAAGTCATACATTTCCCTTCAGCAACCAAGAACTGACTTTTATATTGGCATTCGACAGATTGGTGAACATACCTATCAGTGATAGTAGCGCCCCTCCCCTCCCCCGCACGCACGCACACACACACACACACACACACACACACACACACCCAAGATCAGAACCAAACAAAACAAAAAAAAATTGCTTTCTTACGTTTCACATGTCAGGATGGTGCCAGACACTCTTATTGGATAGTCAAAAATCTCTTTTGTTTCTGTGTAAAAGGGAGGTCCTTTCAAGGCGTGAATGTTTCAGAACTTTAATTTATTTGGAAATGACCCAGCTCTTCAGTACACTGTCGTCACTTAGTTTAGCACAGGATAGAAACTCGGGTAACCAAAACACCTGGAGAAACGATTGTATGTTCAGTTCAGTTCAGTGGCTCAGTCGTGTCTGACTCTTTGGGACCCCGTGGCCTGCAGGACGCTGGGCTTCCGTGTCCATCACCAACTCCAGGGGCTTGCTCAAACTCATGTCCATCGAATCAGTGATGCCATCCAACCATCTTAGCCTCTGTCGTCCCCTTCTCCTCTGCCTTCAATCAAGACTCTCATAGGCAGATATTTTCGAGTGTAATTAGTGTTCATAGTTTATCTAAAAGCTCATATCACATTTAATTTTTCGTTTTGTTCCTGTTCTTTCGAGGTACTTTCTCGTTGACAAGCTTGTGACAGATAGAACGATATAGCAATTTTTACCTTAGAACAAACCGAGGCACTATGAACATTTTGTGCTTCATGTTGATGACTCTTAGACATGTCTACAGTAGAGGAGCAAAAACAAAACTACTAGATATTTCATATTGACTAGTTCCCAGTTCACGGGACTCTGACATTCCCTGAGGTCAAAGTTTTCTTGTATTGGAAGCAGTTGGGTTTGCAAGGGCTGCCTTGTCTTGAGACCATTGAAATAAGAACTCAGAACTTGAGCACTATTATCAAAAATCACAAGGCTCACACTGACACAGACATCAATCCAGACAGACAAGACAAGACATCTTCCAGTTTTCCGCCTGAGATGGAAAAGATTTCTTTGAGCCGTTTTTTCTGGGGAGTGGGGGGTGGGGCTGGCGGCCAGGCAGGCTTTGGGAAGGAGCTCATGGTTTGGAATTGCATATGAAAAGAACCAGCTTTCCGGGTTCCAAGGAATCAAGTTTCCTTGGAAACCAACTTTGTCCGGTTCTATAGAATATCATGGCCCTCCTAGGTCAGGTCGTCTTTCCTTTCCGTAGCCCTCGTTTGATCCCTGAATTCTAGACAGCTTGGATTGCCTCTGTGGGCTGGATGGATTGTCCTCCCGTTTCACCGGGCGGCGGGAGCGAGGGTCCCAGAGGCTCTCCTGGAACCGGGCGTGGGGGCGGGGCTCACCGGGAGCCCGTGGTGAAGGTGGGCAGCGCACCGGGAGCGCGCCCGGGGCGGGGCGAAGCCGGGCGGCGCGGGTCGGGAATCGGGTCGTGGCGGGGATGGGGGGCGGTCCCAGTTGTGCTCCGGGGATCCCCACTGCGGCTGGGAAGGCACCGGGAGCATGGCAGGGGCGGGGCGGCGCGGGGCGGGGGTCGGCTCCTGGCGGGGGTGGGGGAGGGCTTCCCCGTTGTCCTCTCGGGGGTCGCCGTGGCGGCTGGGAACGCCCACTGCGTGCGCTCCTGGGTCCCCAAGGGTCGGCATCCAGTGGGCGCGGCGGAGGGGTGCGGACCACAGGTCAGGGAACTGGGACTGCGTGGAGCAGGGAACCACGTAGTCCGCCCTCTGTTGGCACAACCTGGCGGTCGCAGAAAGGCCTCGCCTTTGGGCTCAAGGCCTTGACCGCTCCACCCCTTTGCTGAAAGGTCAGAGCCGCGCGGTTTTCCCAAGCAGCCGAGTGTCCGCTGCAAGTCCAAGGGCCAGAACCCTGAACTCTGGCCGGCTGGCCCAGCCCTGCTTCTGGCACTTTGGAGGCCAGCGGGCCCTTGACCACCTGCTGGGATGGGAAAGGGAAGGGTCCACGAATTGCACCCTAGAAACTTAGTAGGGTGCATGGGTTTCAAAACCCGGTGGCCGCCCAGGCAGCAAACAAGGGAGGAGGGCACCCTGCTGCCCTTTCATGGCAGCATCTGTGGCTGTCCTGCTGAGGGGGCCTTTCCATGGGGACCGTGTGCAGTACAAGTTTGGTGTTTTGGAACCGAATAATTAGAACGTGTAAAAATTTTAAATGATGTGGTGGTTTGATTCAAACAAAACAAAACCAAACAAAACAAAAAACCAAGCTCCAAGTTTTTTGCAAATTTAGGTCTTAATATTGAAGGCCTGTGTTCCTTCCACTGTGGCATTGTACGAAGAAATGTGCGGGTTTTTTTTTTTTTTTTTTAATTTGCTTTTTTGTTTTTCTTTTTTTTTAGAAAAGATTCCGAAAAATGAGGGAAACAGGAAGCCCAGAGGTGCCCCTGTAGTTTGGCGAAGGCCTTAGGAGGTCACTTGGAAATGCTGCTGGCTGTGAGGGGGGGAGGGGGCAGATGTGCACAGAGCTGTGCAGGCTTGTCCTTTGCATGGATGTTCTTTGTAGAAATCCACCTCGGAGCCATCTCCTGATGTGTAAGAATTTCCCAGACAAACCTTGAGCTAAGCAATGCGTTTTTTCCTTAGGAAATGTTGGTCTTCAGCGATGTTCAAAGCCTGTGTATTTCGGCTAGACTCTGGCTTCAGGTCGGTTCCCCCAAAAGGCTCCGAAGCGACCTGAACCAAACAGTAAGTTTTCCTCCTACCTTGTTCTCCTCATCTACGTTAAGAGTATACTTTAAGAGTATCCTGGCACATACATGTACTGCCTCACCCCTAACCTCAGTCATGTGTTCCAAGAACTTCTGTCCGTTTATTTATTTGTTTTGGGTAACATTGAATTCGTTTTGACTATGCTGGGTCTTTGCTGCTCGCTGGAAGTTGCTAGGACCTCTGGACTGCAGTCTCCCATCTCTTGCTGACCTCTTGTTGACCTCTGCAGAATCCTGGTTGGTGGGAGCTTGTTAGTTCCTTGTTCCTTACCCGGACCTCCTGTGGTAAGTGTTTTCTCTCCTCTGGGGCCTGGTAAGGCTGGGTGGGCATTGGCATCCCAAAGGTGGCTAGAAGTCAATGATTTAGGCAGGCTTGTGAATAGATATGGGAGAAGGCAATGGCACCCCACTCCAGTACTCTTGCCTGGAAAATCTCATGGACGGAAGAGCCTGGTAGGCTGCAGTCCATGGGGTCGCTCAGAGTCGGGCACGACTGAGCGACTTCACTTTCACATTTCACTTTCATGCATTGGAGGAGGACATGGCAACCCACTCCAGTGTTCTTGCCTAGAGAACCCCAGGGACTGCGGGGCCTGGTGGGCTGCCGTCCATGGGGTCACACAGACTCGGACACGACTGAAACGACTTCGCAGCAGCAGCAGCAGCAGCAGCAGCAGCAGCAGCAGTGCATAGATATCAAAAGGGTTTAGAACAGTCAGGTAGGATCACACAAGTCACCGTGAAGCAATACTTCTCCACTTAGCCAAAGCTAACAAAAGATTTCTCTTCTAGGTCAACCTAGAAGAGATCACGGAAGAGGTAAAGAAACTTAAAATCCATTAGCAAAGGCAGTTCAACCTCTCAAGAAACCTTGTGCTAGGCACAACACTCTTTTCTGGGGGTCCCCTTTCCCTACAACCTCCTGATCCCATTCTGTACCCATTCCTTTGCTTCTCCCATCCTGAAACTGCCACCTGGAAGAAAGAACGACGTCGTTTTCCTTCAGAAAATGCGATTTCATGCCACATACCTTCTTTTAATACCAAGTCATACAGTTCCCTTCAGCAACCAAGAACTGACTTTTATATTGGCATTCGACAGATTGGTGAACATACCTATCAGTGATAGTAGCGCCCCTCCCCTCCCCCGCACGCACGCACACACACACACACACACACACACACACACACCCAAGATCAGAACCAAACAAAACAAAAAAAATTGCTTTCTTACGTTTCACATGTCAGGATGGTGCCAGACACTCTTATTGGATAGTCAAAAATCTCTTTTGTTTCTGTGTAAAAGGGAGGTCCTTTCAAGGCGTGAATGTTTCAGAACTTTAATTTATTTGGAAATGACCCAGCTCTTCAGTACACTGTCGTCACTTAGTTTAGCACAGGATAGAAACTCGGGTAACCAAAACACCTGGAGAAACGATTGTATGTTCAGTTCAGTTCAGTGGCTCAGTCGTGTCTGACTCTTTGGGACCCCGTGGCCTGCAGGACGCTGGGCTTCCGTGTCCATCACCAACTCCAGGGGCTTGCTCAAACTCATGTCCATCGAATCAGTGATGCCATCCAACCATCTTAGCCTCTGTCGTCCCCTTCTCCTCTGCCTTCAATCAAGACTCTCATAGGCAGATATTTTCGAGTGTAATTAGTGTTCATAGTTTATCTAAAAGCTCATATCACATTTAATTTTTCGTTTTGTTCCTGTTCTTTCGAGGTACTTTCTCGTTGACAAGCTTGTGACAGATAGAACGATATAGCAATTTTTACCTTAGAACAAACCGAGGCACTATGAACATTTTGTGCTTCATGTTGATGACTCTTAGACATGTCTACAGTAGAGGAGCAAAAACAAAACTACTAGATATTTCATATTGACTAGTTCCCAGTTCACGGGACTCTGACATTCCCTGAGGTCAAAGTTTTCTTGTATTGGAAGCAGTTGGGTTTGCAAGGGCTGCCTTGTCTTGAGACCATTGAAATAAGAACTCAGAACTTGAGCACTATTATCAAAAATCACAAGGCTCACACTGACACAGACATCAATCCAGACAGACAAGACAAGACATCTTCCAGTTTTCCGCCTGAGATGGAAAAGATTTCTTTGAGCCGTTTTTTCTGGGGAGTGGGGGGTGGGGCTGGCGGCCAGGCAGGCTTTGGGAAGGAGCTCAGGGTTTGGAATTGCATATGAAAAGAACCAGCTTTCCGGGTTCCAAGGAATCAAGTTTCCTTGGAAACCAACTTTGTCCGGTTCTATAGAATATCATGGCCCTCCTAGGTCAGGTCGTCTTTCCTTTCCGTAGCCCTCGTTTGATCCCTGAATTCTAGACAGCTTGGATTGCCTCTGTGGGCTGGATGGATTGTCCTCCCGTTTCACCGGGCGGCGGGAGCGAGGTCCCAGAGGCTCTCCTGGAACCGGGCGTGGGGGCGGGGCTCACCGGGAGCCCGTGGTGAAGGTGGGCAGCGCACCGGGAGCGCGCCCGGGGCGGGGCGAAGCCGGGCGGCGCGGGTCGGGAATCGGGTCGTGGCGGGGATGGGGGGCGGTCCCAGTTGTGCTCCGGGGATCCCCACTGCGGCTGGGAAGGCACCGGGAGCATGGCAGGGGCGGGGCGGCGCGGGGCGGGGGTCGGCTCCTGGCGGGGGTGGGGGAGGGCTTCCCCGTTGTCCTCTCGGGGGTCGCCGTGGCGGCTGGGAACGCCCACTGCGTGCGCTCCTGGGTCCCCAAGGGTCGGCATCCAGTGGGCGCGGCGGAGGGGTGCGGACCACAGGTCAGGGAACTGGGACTGCGTGGAGCAGGGAACCACGTAGTCCGCCCTCTGTTGGCACAACCTGGCGGTCGCAGAAAGGCCTCGCCTTTGGGCTCAAGGCCTTGACCGCTCCACCCCTTTGCTGAAAGGTCAGAGCCGCGCGGTTTTCCCAAGCAGCCGAGTGTCCGCTGCAAGTCCAAGGGCCAGAACCCTGAACTCTGGCCGGCTGGCCCAGCCCTGCTTCTGGCACTTTGGAGGCCAGCGGGCCCTTGACCACCTGCTGGGATGGGAAAGGGAAGGGTCCACGAATTGCACCCTAGAAACTTAGTAGGGTGCATGGGTTTCAAAACCCGGTGGCCGCCCAGGCAGCAAACAAGGGAGGAGGGCACCCTGCTGCCCTTTCATGGCAGCATCTGTGGCTGTCCTGCTGAGGGGGCCTTTCCATGGGGACCGTGTGCAGTACAAGTTTGGTGTTTTGGAACCGAATAATTAGAACGTGTAAAAATTTTAAATGATGTGGTGGTTTGATTCAAACAAAACAAAACCAAACAAAACAAAAAACCAAGCTCCAAGTTTTTTGCAAATTTAGTCAACCACAATCCTTCCATATAACCAACCCCATATTCCAATACCTCCTCCCCATATCTTTAAAAAAAAAAAAAAAAACCAAATAAAAAATAAAAACAAAAAAAAACTCCCCTCAACCTCCCCCCATCTTTCCCCCTTCCTCCCCTCTTAATCCCCATACTAAATTCTCCTTCCAACTTCTTACCCAATTCCCATCATCATTCATATCTTTTTTTCTTTTTCCTCATATCCCCTCTCATATCCTTCAATACCAAATCCATTCATAACAAATACTCCCACCCCCACTTCTCCCACACATCATATACCTCCAAACCCCCTCCCCCCCAATCTCACCTCCCATCTAAAAAACCAACTTCCCATAATTACAACCTCTCATAAC